>NC_060959.1:1728875-1778875 GCF_910589235.1 Vespa crabro | reverse complement strand
TATATTGTTATTATTGTTATTGTTGTTATTGTTGTTATTGTTGTTATTGTTGTCATTATTGTTATCGTTGTTATTATTGTTATTGTTGTTATTATTGTTATTGTTGTTATTGTTGTTGTTATTGTTGCTATTGTTGTTATTGTTGTTATTATTGTTATTATTGTTATTGTTTTTATCATTGTTATTGTTATTGTCATTATTGTTATTATTATTAATATTGTTATTATTGTTATTATTGTTATTATTGTTATTGTTGTTATTATTGTTATTATTGTAATTATTGTTATTACCGTTATTGTTGTTATTGTTATTATTGTATTATTGTTATTGTTATTGTTATTATTGTTATTATTGTTGTTATTATTATTATTGTTCTTATTGCTATTATTGTTATTATTGTTAATAGTGTTATTAATGTTATTATCGTTATTGTTGTTATTGTTGTTATTATTGTTATTATTGTTATTGTTATTGTTATTATTGTTATTATTGTTATTATTGTTATTATTATTATTATTGTTATTAATGTTATATTGTTATTATTGTTATTGTTGTTATTGTTGTTATTGTTGTTATTGTTGTTATTATAGTTATTATTGTTATTGTTTTTATTATTGTTATTGTTATTGTTGTTATTATTGTTATTGTTGTAATTGTTGTTGTTATTGTTGTTATTATTGTTATTATTGTTATTATCGTTATTGTTGTTATTGTTGTTTTTGTTGTTATTATTGTTATTGTTGTTATTGTTGTAATTATTGTTATCGTTGTTATTGTTAATGTTGTTATTATTGTTAATGTTGTTATTGTTGTTATTGTTGTTGTTATTGTTATTATTGTTGTTATTGCTATTATTGTTATTATTGTTATTATTGTTATTAGTGTTACTAATGTTATTATCGTTATTGTTGTTATTGTTGTTATTGTTGTTATTATTTTTATTATAGTAATTGTTGTTATTATTGTTATTGTTGTTATTGTTGTTATTATTGTTATTGTTGTTATTGTTGTTATTATTGTTATTATTGTTATCTTTGTTATTATTGTTATTGTTGTTATTATTGTTATTGTTGTTATTGTTGTTATTATTGTTCTTATTGTTATTGTTGTTATTATTGTTATTGTTGTTATTGTTGTTATTGTTGTTATTGTTATTGTTGTTATTATTGTTATTGTTGTTATTGTTATTATTGTTATTATTGTTATTATTGTATTATTGTTATTGTTATTGTTATTACTGTTATTATTGTTGTTATTATTATTATTGTTCTTATTGCTATTATTGTTATTATTGTTAATAGTGTTATTAATGTTATTATCGTTATTGTTGTTATTACTGTTAATGTTGTTATTGTTGTTATTGTTGTTGTTATTGTTATTATTGTTGTTATTGCTATTATTGTTATTATTGTTATTGTTATTGTTATTATTGTTATTATTGTTATTATTGTTCTTATTGCTACTATTGTTATTATTGTTATTATTGTTATAAGTGTTATTGTTATTGTTATTATTGTTATTATTGTTATTATTATTATTATTGTTATTTATGTTATATTGTTATTATTGCTATTGTTATTGTTGTTATTGTTGTTATTATAGTTATTATTGTTATTGTTTTTATTATTGTTATTGTTATTGTTGTTATTATTGTTATTGTTGTTATTATTGTTATTGTTGTTATTGTTATTATTGTTATTATTGTTATTATTGTTATTATTGCTCTTATTGATATTATTGTTATTATTGTTATTATTGTTATTAGTGTTATTAATGTTATTATCGTTATTGTTGTTTTTGATATTATTGTTATTATTGTTATTATTGTATTATTATTATTGTTATTGTTATTATTGTTATTATTGTTGTTATTATTATTATTGTTCTTATTGCTATTATTGTTATTATTGTTAATAGTGTTATTAATGTTATTACCGTTATTGTTGTTGTTGTTGTTATTATTGTTATTATTGTTATTGTTATTGTTATTATTGTTATTATTGTTATTATTATTATTATTGTTATTTATGTTATATTGTTATTATTGTTATTGTTATTGTTGTTATTGTTGTTATTATAGATATTATTGTTATTGTTTTTATTATTGTTATTGTTATTGTTGTTATTATTGTTATTGTTGTTATTGTTATTATTGTTATTATTGTTATTAGTGTTATTAATGTTATTATCGTTATTGTTGTTATTGTTGTTACTATTTTTATTAAAGTTATTGTTGTTATTATTGTTATTGTTGTTATTGTTGTTATTATTGTAATTATTGTTATTATTATTATTATTGTTATTAATGTTATATTGTTATTATTGTTATTGTTGTTATTGTTGTTATTGTTGTTATTGTTGTAATTATTGTTATCGTTGTTATTGTTATTGTTTTTATTATTGTTATTGTTGTTATTGTTGTTGTTATTGTTGTTATTGTTGTTATTATTGTTATTATTGTTATTGTTTTTATCATTGTTATTGTTATTGTCATTATTGTTATTATTATTAATATTGTTATTATTGTTATTATTGTTATTATTGTTATTGTTGTTATTTTTGTTATTGTTGTTATTGTTTGTATTATTGTTATTGTTGTTGTTATTGTTAATGTGGTTATTATTGTTATTGTTGTTATTCTTGTTATTGTTGTTGTTATTGTTGTTATTGTTGTTATCTTTGTTATTATTGTTCTTGTTGTTATTATTGTTATTGTTGTTTTTGTTGTTATTATTGTTATTGTTGTTATTGTTGTAATTATTGTTATTGTTGTTATTGTTAATGTTGTTATTATTGTTAATGTTGTTATTGTTGTTATTGTTGTTGTTATTGTTATTATTGTTGTTATTGTTGTTATTTCTGTTATTGTTGTTATTGCTATTATTGTTATTATTGTTATTGTTATTGTTATTATTGTTATTATTGTTATTATTGTTCTTATTGCTATTATTGTTATTATTGTTATTATTGTTATTAGTGTTACTAATGTTATTATCGTTATTGTTGTTATTGTTGTTATTGTTGTTATTATTTTTATTATAGTAATTGTTGTTATTATTGTTATTGTTGTTATTGTTGTTATTATTGTTATTGTTGTTATTGTTGTTATTATTGTTATTATTGTTATTGTTTTTTTATTGTTATTGTTGTTATTATTGTTATTATTGTTATTATCGTTATTGTTGTTAATGTTGTTATTGTTGTTATTATTTTGTATTTCTTGTTATTGTTGTTATTATTGTTATTGTTGTTATTGTTGTTATTGTTGTTATTATTTTGTATTTCTTGTTATTGTTGTTATTGTTGTTATTGTTGTTGTTATTGTTATTGTTGTTATTGTTTTTATTATTGTTATTATTGTTATTATTGTTATTGTTATTGTCATTATTGTTATTATTATTATTATTGTTATTAGTGTTATTAATGTTATTATCGTTATTATTGTTAATGTTGTTATTGTTGTTATTATTGTTATTATTGTTATTGTTGTTATTATTGTTATTGTTGTTATTGTTGTTATTATTTTTCTTATTGTTATTATCGTTATTGTTGTTATTGTTGTTATTGTTGTTATTGTTGTTATTGTTATTGTTGTTATTATTGTTATTGTTGCTATTGTTATTATTGTTATTATTGTTATTATTGTATTATTGTTATTGTTATTGTTATTATTGTTATTATTGTTGTTATTATTATTATTGTTCTTATTGCTATTATTGTTATTATTGTTAATAGTTTTATTAATGTTATTATCGTTATTGTTGTTATTGTTGTTATTGTTGTTATTGTTTGTATTATTGTTATTGTTGTTGTTATTGTTAATGTGGTTATTATTGTTATTGTAGTTATTGTTGTTATTGTTGTTGTTATTGTTGTTATTGTTGTTATCTTTGTTATTATTGTTCTTGTTGTTATTGTTGTTATTGTTGTTATTGTTGTTATTGTTGTTGTTATTGTTATTGTTGTTATTGTTGTTATTATTGTTATTGTTGTTATTATTGTTATTATTGTTATTGTTTTTATTATTGTTATTGTTGTTATTGTTGTTATTATTGTTATTATTGTTATTGTTTTTATTATTGTTATTGTTGTTATTATTGTTATTATTGTTATTATCGTTATTGTTGTTAATGTTGTTATTGTTGTTATTATTTTGTATTTCTTGTTATTGTTGTTATTATTGTTATTGTTGTTATTGTTGTTATAGTTGTTGTTATTGTTATTATTGTTATTGTTATTATTGTTATTATTGTTTTCGTTGTTAAGATTTTTTATTGTTATTATTGTTATTGTTATTTTCATTATTTTTATTATTATTGTTATTATTGTTATTGTTGTTATTATTGTTATTGTTGTTATTGTTGTTATTATTGTTATTGTTGTTATTGTTGTTATTATTTGTTATTAATGTTATTATTGTTATTATTGTTATTATTGTTATTATTGTTATTATTGTTATTGTTATTGTTATTATTGTTATTATTGTTATTATTGTTATTATTGTTGTTATTGTTATTGTTGTTATTATTCTTATTATTGGGTTATTGTTATTATTGTTATTATTGTTATTGTTGTTATTATTGTTGTTATTATCGTTATTGTTGTTATTGTTATTATTGTTATTATTGTTATTATTGTTATGTTATTGTTATTATTGTTATTATTGTTATTATTGTTATTATTGCTCTTATTGATATTATTGTTATTATTGTTATTATTGTTATTAGTGTTATTAATGTTATTATCGTTATTGTTGTTATTGTTATTATTGTTATTATTGTTATTATTGTATTATTATTATTGTTATTGTTATTATTGTTATTATTGTTGTTATTATTATTATTGTTCTTATTGCTATTATTGTTATTATTGTTATTGTTATTGTTATTATTGTTATTATTGTTATTATTATTATTATTGTTATTTATGTTATATTGTTATTATTGTTATTGTTATTGTTGTTATTGTTGTTATTATAGTTATTATTGTTATTGTTTTTATTATTGTTATTGTTATTGTTGTTATTATTGTTATTGTTGTTATTGTTATTATTGTTATTATTGTTATTAGTGTTATTAATGTTATTATCGTTATTGTTGTTATTGTTGTTATTATTTTTATTAAAGTTATTGTTGTTATTATTGTTATTGTTGTTATTGTTGTTATTATTGTAATTATTGTTATTATTATTATTATTGTTATTAATGTTATATTGTTATTATTGTTATTGTTGTTATTGTTGTTATTGTTGTTATTGTTGTTATTGTTGTAATTATTGTTATCGTTGTTATTATTGTTATTGTTGTTATTATTGTTATTGTTGTTATTGTTGTTGTTATTGTTGTTATTGTTGTTATTGTTGTTATTATTGTTATTATTGTTATTGTTTTTATCATTGTTATTGTTATTGTCATTATTGTTATTATTATTAATATTGTTATTATTGTTATTATTGTTATTATTGTTATTGTTGTTATTTTTGTTATTATTGTTATTATTGTTATTATTGTTATTGTTGTTATTGTTATTATTGTATTATTGTTATTGTTATTGTTATTATTGTTATTATTGTTGTTATTATTATTATTGTTCTTATTGCTATTATTGTTATTATTGTTAATAGTGTTATTAATGTTATTATCGTTATTGTTGTTATTGTTGTTATTATTGTTATTATTGTTATTGTTATTGTTATTATTGTTATTATTGTTATTATTATTATTATTGTTATTAATGTTATATTGTTATTATTGTTATTGTTGTTATTGTTGTTATTGTTGTTATTGTTGTTATTATAGTTATTATTGTTATTGTTTTTATTATTGTTATTGTTATTGTTGTTATTATTGTTATTGTTGTAATTGTTGTTGTTATTGTTGTTATTATTGTTATTATTGTTATTATCGTTATTGTTGTTATTGTTGTTTTTGTTGTTATTATTGTTATTGTTGTTATTGTTGTAATTATTGTTATCGTTGTTATTGTTAATGTTGTTATTATTGTTAATGTTGTTATTGTTGTTATTGTTGTTGATATTGTTATTATTGTTGTTATTGCTATTATTGTTATTATTGTTATTATTGTTATTAGTGTTACTAATGTTATTATCGTTATTGTTGTTATTGTTGTTATTGTTGTTATTATTTTTATTATAGTAATTGTTGTTATTATTGTTATTGTTGTTATTGTTGTTATTATTGTTATTGTTGTTATTGTTGTTATTATTGTTATTATTGTTATCTTTGTTATTATTGTTATTGTTGTTATTATTGTTATTGTTGTTATTGTTGTTATTATTGTTCTTATTGTTATTGTTGTTATTATTGTTATTGTTGTTATTGTTGTTATTGTTGTTATTGTTATTGTTGTTATTATTGTTATTGTTGTTATTATTATTATTGTTATTATTGTTATTATTGTATTATTGTTATTGTTATTGTTATTACTGTTATTATTGTTGTTATTATTATTATTGTTCTTATTGCTATTATTGTTATTATTGTTAATAGTGTTATTAATGTTATTATCGTTATTGTTGTTATTATTGTTAATGTTGTTATTGTTGTTATTGTTGTTGTTATTGTTATTATTGTTGTTATTGCTATTATTGTTATTATTGTTATTGTTATTGTTATTATTGTTATTATTGTTATTATTGTTCTTATTGCTACTATTGTTATTATTGTTATTATTGTTATAAGTGTTATTGTTATTGTTATTATTGTTATTATTGTTATTATTATTATTATTGTTATTTATGTTATATTGTTATTATTGTTATTGTTATTGTTGTTATTGTTGTTATTATAGTTATTATTGTTATTGTTTTTATTATTGTTATTGTTATTGTTGTTATTATTGTTATTGTTGTTATTATTGTTATTGTTGTTATTGTTATTATTGTTATTATTGTTATTATTGTTATTATTGCTCTTATTGATATTATTGTTATTATTGTTATTATTGTTATTAGTGTTATTAATGTTATTATCGTTATTGTTGTTATTGATATTATTGTTATTATTGTTATTATTGTATTATTATTATTGTTATTGTTATTATTGTTATTATTGTTGTTATTATTATTATTGTTCTTATTGCTATTATTGTTATTATTGTTAATAGTGTTATTAATGTTATTACCGTTATTGTTGTTGTTGTTGTTATTATTGTTATTATTGTTATTGTTATTGTTATTATTGTTATTATTGTTATTATTATTATTATTGTTATTTATGTTATATTGTTATTATTGTTATTGTTATTGTTGTTATTGTTGTTATTATTGTTATTATTGTTATTGTTTTTATTATTGTTATTGTTATTGTTGTTATTATTGTTATTGTTGTTATTGTTATTATTGTTATTATTGTTATTAGTGTTATTAATGTTATTATCGTTATTGTTGTTATTGTTTGTATTATTGTTATTGTTGTTGTTATTGTTAATGTGGTTATTATTGTTATTGTTGTTATTCTTGTTATTGTTGTTGTTATTGTTGTTATTGTTGTTATCTTTGTTATTATTGTTCTTGTTGTTATTATTGTTATTGTTGTTATTGTTGTTGTTATTGTTATTGTTGTTATTGTTGTTATTATTGTTATTAGTGTTATTAATGTTATTATCGTTATTGTTGTTATTGTTGTTTTTGTTGTTATTATTTTTATTATAGTTATTGTTGTTATTATTGTTATTATTGTTATTATTATTAATATTATTATTAATGTTATATTGTTATTATTGTTATTGTTGTTATTGTTGTTATTATTGTTATTATTGTTATGGTTTTTATTATTGTTATTGTTGTTATTATTGTTATTATTGTTATTATCGTTATTGTTGTTAATGTTGTTTTTGTTGTTATTATTTTGTATTTCTTGTTATTGTTGTTATTATTGTTATTGTTGTTATTGTTGTTATAGTTGTTGTTATTGTTATTTTTGTTATTGTTATTATTGTTATTATTGTTTTCGTTGTTATTATTGTTATTATTGTTATTATTGTTATTGTTATTGTCATTATTTTTATTATTATTGTTATTATTGTTATTGTTGTTATTTTTGTTATTGTTGTTATTGTTGTTATTATTGTTATTGTTGTTTTTGTTGTTATTATTTGTTATTAATGTTATTATTGTTATTATTGTTATTATTGTTATTATTGTTATTATTGTTATTGTTATTGTTATTATTGTTATTATTGTTATTATTGTTATTATTGTTGTTATTGTTATTGTTGTTATTATTCTTATTATTGGGTTATTGTTATTATTGTTATTATTGTTATTGTTGTTATTATTGTTGTTATTATCGTTATTGTTGTTATTGTTATTATTGTTATTATTGTTATTATTGTTATTGTTATTGTTATTATTGTGATTATTGTTATTATTGTTATTATTGTTCTTATTGATATTATTATTATTATTGTTATTATTGTTAATAGTGTTATTAATGTTATTATCGTTATTGTTGTTATTGTTGTTATTATTGTTATTATTGTTATTGTTATTGTTATTATTGTTATTATTGTTATTATTATTATTATTGTTATTAATGTTATATTGTTATTATTGTTATTGTTGTTATTGTTGTTATTGTTGTTATTATAGTTATTATTGTTATTGTTTTTATTATTGTTATTGTTATTGTTGTTATTATTGTTATTGTTGTAATTGTTGTTGTTATTGTTGTTATTATTGTTATTATTGTTATTATCGTTATTGTTGTTATTGTTGTTTTTGTTGTTATTATTGTTATTGTTGTTATTGTTGTAATTATTGTTATCGTTGTTATTGTTAATGTTGTTATTATTGTTAATGTTGTTATTGTTGTTATTGTTGTTGTTATTGTTATTATTGTTGTTATTGTTGTTATTTCTGTTATTGTTGTTATTGTTATTATTGTTATTATTGTTATTGTTATTGTTATTATTGATATTATTGTTATTATTGTTCTTATTGCTATTATTGTTATTATTGTTATTATTGTTATTAGTGTTACTAACGTTATTATCGTTATTGTTGTAATTGTTGTTATTGTTGTTATTATTTTTATTATAGTAATTGTTGTTATTATTGTTATTATTGTTATTGTTGTTATTATTGTTATTGTTGTTATTGTTGTTATTATTGTTCTTATTGTTATTGTTGTTATTATTGTTATTGTTGTTATTGTTGTTATTGTTGTTATTGTTATTGTTGTTATTATTGTTATTGTTGTTATTGTTATTATTGTTATTATTGTTATTATTGTATTATTGTTATTGTTATTGTTATTATAGTTATTATTGTTGTTATTATTATTATTGTTCTTATTGCTATTATTGTTATTATTGTTAATAGTGTTATTAATGTTATTATCGTTATTGTTGTTATTGTTGTTATTGTTGTTATTGTTGTTATTATAGTTATTGTTGTCATTATTGTTATTGTTGTTATTGTTGTTATTATTGTTATTACTGTTATTGTTATTATTATTTTTATTAATGTTATATTGTTATTATTGTTATCGTTGTTATTATTGTTATTATTGTTATTATTGTTATTGTTATTGTCATTATTGTTATTATTATTGATATTATTGTTATTATTGTTATTATTGTTATTGTTGTTATTTTTGTTATTGTTGTTATTGTTGTTATTATTGTAATTGTTGTTATTGTTGTTATTATTTGTTATTAATGTTATTATTGTTATTATTGTTATTATTGTTATTATTGTTATTATTGTTATTGTTATTGTTATTATTATTATTGTTGTTATTATTGTTATTATTGTTATTATTGTTATTATTGTTATTATTGTTATTATTGTTATTGTTATTATTGTTATTATTATTATTAATATTATAAACGTTATATTGTTATTATTGTTATTGTTGTTATTGTTGTTATTGTAGTTATTGTTGTTATTATTGTTATTATTGTTATTGTTTTTATTATTGTTATTGTTGTTATTGTTGTTATTATTGTTATTATTGTTGTTATTTGTTAATGTGGTTATTATTGTTATTGTTGTTATTGTTGTTATTGTTGTTGTTATTGTTGTTATTGTTGTTATCTTTGTTATTATTGTTATTGTTGTTATTGTTGTTATAATTGTTCTTATTGTTATTGCTGTTATTATTGTTATTGTTGCTATTGTTGTTATTGTTGTTATTGTTATTGTTGTTAGTATTGTTATTGTTGTTATTGTTATTATTGTTATTATTGTTATTAGTGTTATTAATGTTATTATCGTTATTGTTGTTACTGTTGTTATTATTTTTATTAAAGTTATTGTTGTTATTATTGTTATTGTTGTTATTGTTGTTATTATTGTAATTATTGTTATTATTATTATTATTGTTATTAATGTTATATTGTTATTATTGTTATTGTTGTTATTGTTGTTATTGTTGTTATTGTTGTAATTATTGTTATCGTTGTTATTGTTATTGTTGTTATTATTGTTATTGTTGTTATGGTTGTTGTTATTGTTGTTATTGTTGTTATTGTTGTTATTATTGTTATTATTGTTATTGTTTTTATCATTGTTATTGTTATTGTCATTATTGTTATTATTGTTATTATTGTTATTATTGTTATTGTTGTTATTTTTGTTATTGTTGTTATTGTTTGTATTATTGTTATTGTTGTTGTTATTGTTAATGTGGTTATTATTGTTATTGTTGTTATTGATGTTATTGTTGTTGTTATTGTTGTTATTGTTGTTATCTTTGTTATTATTGTTCTTGTTGTTATTAATGTCATTGTTGTTATTGTTGTTATTGTTGTTGTTATTGTTATTGTTGTTATTGTTGTTATTATTGTTATTATTGTTATTATTGTTATTATTGTTATTGCTATTGTCATTATTGTTATTATTATTATTATTGTTATTATTGTTATTATCGTTATTATTGTTATTGTTGTTATTATTGTTATTGTTGTTATTGTTGTTATTGTTGTTATTATTGTTATTATTATTATTATTGTTATTAATGTTATATTGTTATTATTGTTATTGTTGTAAACGTTGTTATTGTTGTTATTGTTGTAATAATTGTTATCGTTGTTATTGTTAATGTTGTTATTATTGTTATTGTTGTTATTGTTGTTGTTATTGTTGTTATTGTTGTTATTGTTGTTATTATTGTTATTATTGTTATTGTTTTTATTATTGTTATTGTTATTGTCATTATTGTTATTATTATTAATATTGTTATTATTGTTATTATTGTTATTATTGTTATTGTTGTTATTTTTGTTATTATTGTTATTGTTATTGTCATTATTGTTATTATTATTATTTTTATTATTATTATTATTGCTATTATTGTTATTGTTGTTATTTTTGTTATTGTTGTTATTGTTTGTATTATTGTTGTTATTGTTATTGTTGTTATTATTGTTATTGTTGTTATTGTTATTATTGTTATTATTGTTATTATTGTATTATTGTTATTGTTATTGTTATTATTGTTATTATTGTTGTTATTATTATTATTGTTCTTATTGCTATTATTGTTATTATTGTTAATAGTGTTATTAATGTTATTATCGTTATTGTTGTTATTGTTGTTATTGTTGTTATTGTTGTTATTATAGTTATTGTTGTCATTATTGTTATTGTTGTTATTGTTGTTATTATTGTTATTACTGTTATTGTTATTATTATTTTTATTAATGTTATATTGTTATTATTGTTATCGTTGTTATTATTGTTATTATTGTTATTATTGTTATTGTTATTGTTATTATTGTTATTATTATTGATATTATTGTTATTATTGTTATTATTGTTATTGTTGTTATTTTTGTTATTGTTGTTATTGTTGTTATTATTGTAATTGTTGTTATTGTTGTTATTATTTGTTATTAATGTTATTATTGTTATTATTGTTATTATTGTTATTATTGTTATTATTGTTATTGTTATTGTTATTATTATTATTGTTGTTATTATTGTTATTATTGTTATTATTGTTATTATTGTTATTATTGTTATTATTGTTATTGTTATTATTGTTATTATTATTATTAATATTATAAACGTTATATTGTTATTATTGTTATTGTTGTTATTGTTGTTATTGTTGTTATTGTTGTTATTATTGTTATTATTGTTATTGTTTTTATTATTGTTATTGTTGTTATTGTTGTTATTATTGTTATTATTGTTATTATTGTTATTATTGTTCTTATTGCTATTATTGTTATTATTGTTATTATTGTTATTAGTGTTACTAACGTTATTATCGTTATTGTTGTAATTGTTGTTATTGTTGTTATTATTTTTATTATAGTAATTGTTGTTATTATTGTTATTGTTGTTATTGTAGTTATTATTGTTATTGTTGTTATTGTTGTTATTATTGTTATTATTGTTATCTTTGTTATTATTGTTATTGTTGTTATTATTGTTATTGTTGTTATTGTTGTTATTATTGTTCTTATTGTTATTGTTGTTATTATTGTTATTGTTGTTATTGTTGTTATTGTTGTTATTGTTATTGTTGTTATTATTGTTATTGTTGTTATTGTTATTATTGTTATTATTGTTATTATTGTATTATTGTTATTGTTATTGTTATTATTGTTATTATTGTTGTTATTATTATTATTGTTCTTATTGCTATTATTGTTATTATTGTTAATAGTGTTATTAATGTTATTATCGTTATTGTTGTTATTGTTGTTATTGTTGTTATTGTTGTTATTGTTGTTATTATAGTTATTGTTGTCATTATTGTTATTGTTGTTATTGTTGTTATTATTGTTATTACTGTTATTGTTATTATTATTTTTATTAATGTTATATTGTTATTATTGTTATCGTTGTTATTATTGTTATTATTGTTATTATTGTTATTGTTATTGTCATTATTGTTATTATTATTGATATTATTGTTATTTTTGTTATTATTGTTATTGTTGTTATTTTTGTTATTGTTGTTATTGTTGTTATTATTGTAATTGTTGTTATTGTTGTTATTATTTGTTATTAATGTTATTATTGTTATTATTGTTATTATTGTTATTATTGTTATTATTGTTATTGTTGTTATTGTTGTTATTATTGTTGTTATTGTTGTTATTTGTTAATGTTGTTATTATTGTTATTGTTGTTATTGTTGTTATTGTTGTTGTTATTGTTGTTATCTTTGTTATTATTGTTATTGTTGTTATTGTTGTTATAATTGTTCTTATTGTTATTGCTGTTATTATTGTTATTGTTGCTATTGTTGTTATTGTTGTTATTGTTATTGTTGTTAGTATTGTTATTGTTGTTATTGTTATTATTGTTATTATTGTTATTAGTGTTATTAATGTTATTATCGTTATTGTTGTTATTGTTGTTATTATTTTTATTAAAGTTATTATTGTTATTATTGTTATTGTTGTTATTGTTGTTATTATTGTAATTATTGTTATTATTATTATTATTGTTATTAATGTTATATTGTTATTATTGTTATTGTTGTTATTGTTGTTATTGTTGTTATTGTTGTAATTATTGTTATCGTTGTTATTGTTATTGTTGTTATTATTGTTATTGTTGTTATGGTTGTTGTTATTGTTGTTATTGTTGTTATTGTTGTTATTATTGTTATTATTGTTATTGTTTTTATCATTGTTATTGTTAATGTCATTATTGTTATTATTGTTATTATTGTTATTATTGTTATTGTTGTTATTTTTGTTATTGTTGTTATTGTTTGTATTATTGTTATTGTTGTTGTTATTGTTAATGTGGTTATTATTGTTATTGTTGTTATTGATGTTATTGTTGTTGTTATTGTTGTTATTGTTGTTATCTTTGTTATTATTGTTCTTGTTGTTATTAATGTCATTGTTGTTATTGTTGTTATTGTTGTTGTTATTGTTATTGTTGTTATTGTTGTTATTATTGTTATTATTGTTATTATTGTTATTATTGTTATTGCTATTGTCATTATTGTTATTATTATTATTATTGTTATTATTGTTATTATCGTTATTATTGTTATTGTTGTTATTTTTGTTATTGTTGTTATTGTTGTTATTGTTGTTATTATTGTTATTATTATTATTATTGTTATTAATGTTATATTGTTATTATTGTTATTGTTGTAAACGTTGTTATTGTTGTTATTGTTGTAAATATTGTTATCGTTGTTATTGTTAATGTTGTTATTATTGTTATTGTTGTTATTGTTGTTGTTATTGTTGTTATTGTTGTTATTGTTGTTATTATTGTTATTATTGTTATTGTTTTTATTATTGTTATTGTTATTGTCATTATTGTTATTATTATTAATATTGTTATTATTGTTATTATTGTTATTATTGCTCTTATTGATATTATTGTTATTATTGTTATTATTGTTATTAGTGTTATTAATGTTATTATCGTTATTGTTGTTATTGTTATTATTGTTATTATTGTTATTATTGTATTATTATTATTGTTATTGTTATTATTGTTATTATTGTTGTTATTATTATTATTGTTCTTATTGCTATTATTGTTATTATTGTTAATAGTGTTATTAATGTTATTATCGTTATTGTTGTTGTTGTTGTTATTATTGTTATTATTGTTATTGTTATTGTTATTATTGTTATTATTGTTATTATTATTATTATTGTTATTTATGTTATATTGTTATTATTGTTATTGTTATTGTTGTTATTGTTGTTATTATAGTTATTATTGTTATTGTTTTTATTATTGTTATTGTTATTGTTGTTATTATTGTTATTGTTGTTATTATTGTTATTGTTGTTATTGTTATTATTGTTATTATTGTTATTATTGTTATTATTGCTCTTATTGATATTATTGTTATTATTGTTATTATTGTTATTAGTGTTATTAATGTTATTATCGTTATTGTTGTTATTGTTATTATTGTTATTATTGTTATTATTGTATTATTATTATTGTTATTGTTATTATTGTTATTATTGTTGTTATTATTGTTATTGTTCTTATTGCTATTATTGTTATTATTGTTAATAGTGTTATTAATGTTATTATCGTTATTGTTGTTGTTGTTGTTATTATTGTTATTATTGTTATTGTTGTTATTATTGTTATTGTTGTTATTGTTGTTATTATTTTTCTTATTGTTATTATCGTTATTGTTGTTATTGTTGTTATTGTTGTTATTGTTGTTATTGTTATTGTTGTTATTATTGTTATTGTTGCTATTGTTATTATTGTTATTATTGTTATTATTGTATTATTGTTATTGTTATTGTTATTATTGTTATTATTGTTGTTATTATTATTATTGTTCTTATTGCTATTATTGTTATTATTGTTAATAGTTTTATTAATGTTATTATCGTTATTGTTGTTATTGTTGTTATTGTTGTTATTGTTTGTATTATTGTTATTGTTGTTGTTATTGTTAATGTGGTTATTATTGTTATTGTTGTTATTGTTGTTATTGTTGTTGTTATTGTTGTTATTGTTGTTATCTTTGTTATTATTGTTCTTGTTGTTATTGTTGTTATTGTTGTTATTGTTGTTATTGTTGTTGTTATTGTTATTGTTGTTATTGTTGTTATTATTGTTATTGTTGTTATTATTGTTATTATTGTTATTGTTTTTATTATTGTTATTGTTGTTATTGTTGTTATTATTGTTATTATTGTTATTGTTTTTATTATTGTTATTGTTGTTATTATTGTTATTATTGTTATTATCGTTATTGTTGTTAATGTTGTTATTGTTGTTATTATTTTGTATTTCTTGTTATTGTTGTTATTATTGTTATTGTTGTTATTGTTGTTATAGTTGTTGTTATTGTTATTTTTGTTATTGTTATTATTGTTATTATTGTTTTCGTTGTTAAGATTTTTTATTGTTATTATTGTTATTGTTATTTTCATTATTTTTATTATTATTGTTATTATTGTTATTGTTGTTATTTTTGTTATTGTTGTTATTGTTGTTATTATTGTTATTGTTGTTATTGTTGTTATTATTTGTTATTAATGTTATTATTGTTATTATTGTTATTATTGTTATTATTGTTATTATTGTTATTGTTATTGTTATTATTGTTATTATTGTTATTATTGTTATTATTGTTGTTATTGTTATTGTTGTTATTATTCTTATTATTGGGTTATTGTTATTATTGTTATTATTGTTATTGTTGTTATTATTGTTGTTATTATCGTTATTGTTGTTATTGTTATTATTGTTATTATTGTTATTATTGTTATGTTATTGTTATTATTGTTATTATTGTTATTATTGTTATTATTGCTCTTATTGATATTATTGTTATTATTGTTATTATTGTTATTAGTGTTATTAATGTTATTATCGTTATTGTTGTTATTGTTATTATTGTTATTATTGTTATTATTGTTATTATTGTTGTTATTGTTATTATTGTTATTATTGTTGTTATTATTATTATTGTTCTTATTGCTATTATTGTTATTATTGTTATTGTTGTTATTGTTGTTATTATTGTTATTATTGTTATTATTATTATTATTGTTATTTATGTTATATTGTTATTATTGTTATTGTTATTGTTGTTATTGTTGTTATTATAGTTATTATTGTTATTGTTTTTATTATTGTTATTGTTATTGTTGTTATTATTGTTATTGTTGTTATTGTTATTATTGTTATTATTGTTATTAGTGTTATTAATGTTATTATCGTTATTGTTGTTATTGTTGTTATTATTTTTATTAAAGTTATTGTTGTTATTATTGTTATTGTTGTTATTGTTGTTATTATTGTAATTATTGTTATTATTATTATTATTGTTATTAATGTTATATTGTTATTATTGTTATTGTTGTTATTGTTGTTATTGTTGTTATTGTTGTTATTGTTGTAATTATTGTTATCGTTGTTATTATTGTTATTGTTGTTATTATTGTTATTGTTGTTATTGTTGTTGTTATTGTTGTTATTGTTGTTATTGTTGTTATTATTGTTATTATTGTTATTGTTTTTATCATTGTTATTGTTATTGTCATTATTGTTATTATTATTAATATTGTTATTATTGTTATTATTGTTATTATTGTTATTGTTGTTATTATTGTTATTATTGTTATTGTTGTTATTATTGTTATTGTTGTTATTGTTATTATTGTATTATTGTTATTGTTATTGTTATTATTGTTATTATTGTTGTTATTATTATTATTGTTCTTATTGCTATTATTGTTATTATTGTTAATAGTGTTATTAATGTTATTATCGTTATTGTTGTTATTGTTGTTATTATTGTTATTATTGTTATTGTTATTGTTATTATTGTTATTATTGTTATTATTATTATTATTGTTATTAATGTTATATTGTTATTATTGTTATTGTTGTTATTGTTGTTATTGTTGTTATTGTTGTTATTATAGTTATTATTGTTATTGTTTTTATTATTGTTATTGTTATTGTTGTTATTATTGTTATTGTTGTAATTGTTGTTGTTATTGTTGTTATTATTGTTATTATTGTTATTATCGTTATTGTTGTTATTGTTGTTTTTGTTGTTATTATTGTTATTGTTGTTATTGTTGTAATTATTGTTATCGTTGTTATTGTTAATGTTGTTATTATTGTTAATGTTGTTATTGTTGTTATTGTTGTTGATATTGTTATTATTGTTGTTATTGCTATTATTGTTATTATTGTTATTATTGTTATTAGTGTTACTAATGTTATTATCGTTATTGTTGTTATTGTTGTTATTGTTGTTATTATTTTTATTATAGTAATTGTTGTTATTATTGTTATTGTTGTTATTGTTGTTATTATTGTTATTGTTGTTATTGTTGTTATTATTGTTATTATTGTTATCTTTGTTATTATTGTTATTGTTGTTATTATTGTTATTGTTGTTATTGTTGTTATTATTGTTCTTATTGTTATTGTTGTTATTATTGTTATTGTTGTTATTGTTGTTATTGTTGTTATTGTTATTGTTGTTATTATTGTTATTGTTGTTATTATTATTATTGTTATTATTGTTATTATTGTATTATTGTTATTGTTATTGTTATTACTGTTATTATTGTTGTTATTATTATTATTGTTCTTATTGCTATTATTGTTATTATTGTTAATAGTGTTATTAATGTTATTATCGTTATTGTTGTTATTATTGTTAATGTTGTTATTGTTGTTATTGTTGTTGTTATTGTTATTATTGTTGTTATTGCTATTATTGTTATTATTGTTATTGTTATTGTTATTATTGTTATTATTGTTATTATTGTTCTTATTGCTACTATTGTTATTATTGTTATTATTGTTATAAGTGTTATTGTTATTGTTATTATTGTTATTATTGTTATTATTATTATTATTGTTATTTATGTTATATTGTTATTATTGTTATTGTTATTGTTGTTATTGTTGTTATTATAGTTATTATTGTTATTGTTTTTATTATTGTTATTGTTATTGTTGTTATTATTGTTATTGTTGTTATTATTGTTATTGTTGTTATTGTTATTATTGTTATTATTGTTATTATTGTTATTATTGCTCTTATTGATATTATTGTTATTATTGTTATTATTGTTATTAGTGTTATTAATGTTATTATCGTTATTGTTGTTATTGATATTATTGTTATTATTGTTATTATTGTATTATTATTATTGTTATTGTTATTATTGTTATTATTGTTGTTATTATTATTATTGTTCTTATTGCTATTATTGTTATTATTGTTAATAGTGTTATTAATGTTATTACCGTTATTGTTGTTGTTGTTGTTATTATTGTTATTATTGTTATTGTTATTGTTATTATTGTTATTATTGTTATTATTATTATTATTGTTATTTATGTTATATTGTTATTATTGTTATTGTTATTGTTGTTATTGTTGTTATTATAGTTATTATTGTTATTGTTTTTATTATTGTTATTGTTATTGTTGTTATTATTGTTATTGTTGTTATTGTTATTATTGTTATTATTGTTATTAGTGTTATTAATGTTATTATCGTTATTGTTGTTATTGTTTGTATTATTGTTATTGTTGTTGTTATTGTTAATGTGGTTATTATTGTTATTGTTGTTATTCTTGTTATTGTTGTTGTTATTGTTGTTATTGTTGTTATCTTTGTTATTATTGTTCTTGTTGTTATTATTGTTATTGTTGTTATTGTTGTTGTTATTGTTATTGTTGTTATTGTTGTTATTATTGTTATTAGTGTTATTAATGTTATTATCGTTATTGTTGTTATTGTTGTTTTTGTTGTTATTATTTTTATTATAGTTATTGTTGTTATTATTGTTATTATTGTTATTATTATTAATATTATTATTAATGTTATATTGTTATTATTGTTATTGTTGTTATTGTTGTTATTATTGTTATTATTGTTATGGTTTTTATTATTGTTATTGTTGTTATTATTGTTATTATTGTTATTATCGTTATTGTTGTTAATGTTGTTTTTGTTGTTATTATTTTGTATTTCTTGTTATTGTTGTTATTATTGTTATTGTTGTTATTGTTGTTATAGTTGTTGTTATTGTTATTTTTGTTATTGTTATTATTGTTATTATTGTTTTCGTTGTTATTATTGTTATTATTGTTATTATTGTTATTGTTATTGTCATTATTTTTATTATTATTGTTATTATTGTTATTGTTGTTATTTTTGTTATTGTTGTTATTGTTGTTATTATTGTTATTGTTGTTTTTGTTGTTATTATTTGTTATTAATGTTATTATTGTTATTATTGTTATTATTGTTATTATTGTTATTATTGTTATTGTTATTGTTATTATTGTTATTATTGTTATTATTGTTATTATTGTTGTTATTGTTATTGTTGTTATTATTCTTATTATTGGGTTATTGTTATTATTGTTATTATTGTTATTGTTGTTATTATTGTTGTTATTATCGTTATTGTTGTTATTGTTATTATTGTTATTATTGTTATTATTGTTATTGTTATTGTTATTATTGTGATTATTGTTATTATTGTTATTATTGTTCTTATTGATATTATTATTATTATTGTTATTATTGTTAATAGTGTTATTAATGTTATTATCGTTATTGTTGTTATTGTTGTTATTATTGTTATTATTGTTATTGTTATTGTTATTATTGTTATTATTGTTATTATTATTATTATTGTTATTAATGTTATATTGTTATTATTGTTATTGTTGTTATTGTTGTTATTGTTGTTATTATAGTTATTATTGTTATTGTTTTTATTATTGTTATTGTTATTGTTGTTATTATTGTTATTGTTGTAATTGTTGTTGTTATTGTTGTTATTATTGTTATTATTGTTATTATCGTTATTGTTGTTATTGTTGTTTTTGTTGTTATTATTGTTATTGTTGTTATTGTTGTAATTATTGTTATCGTTGTTATTGTTAATGTTGTTATTATTGTTAATGTTGTTATTGTTGTTATTGTTGTTGTTATTGTTATTATTGTTGTTATTGTTGTTATTTCTGTTATTGTTGTTATTGCTATTATTGTTATTATTGTTATTGTTATTGTTATTATTGATATTATTGTTATTATTGTTCTTATTGCTATTATTGTTATTATTGTTATTATTGTTATTAGTGTTACTAACGTTATTATCGTTATTGTTGTAATTGTTGTTATTGTTGTTATTATTTTTATTATAGTAATTGTTGTTATTATTGTTATTATTGTTATTGTTGTTATTATTGTTATTGTTGTTATTGTTGTTATTATTGTTCTTATTGTTATTGTTGTTATTATTGTTATTGTTGTTATTGTTGTTATTGTTGTTATTGTTATTGTTGTTATTATTGTTATTGTTGTTATTGTTATTATTGTTATTATTGTTATTATTGTATTATTGTTATTGTTATTGTTATTATAGTTATTATTGTTGTTATTATTATTATTGTTCTTATTGCTATTATTGTTATTATTGTTAATAGTGTTATTAATGTTATTATCGTTATTGTTGTTATTGTTGTTATTGTTGTTATTGTTGTTATTATAGTTATTGTTGTCATTATTGTTATTGTTGTTATTGTTGTTATTATTGTTATTACTGTTATTGTTATTATTATTTTTATTAATGTTATATTGTTATTATTGTTATCGTTGTTATTATTGTTATTATTGTTATTATTGTTATTGTTATTGTCATTATTGTTATTATTATTGATATTATTGTTATTTTTGTTATTATTGTTATTGTTGTTATTTTTGTTATTGTTGTTATTGTTGTTATTATTGTAATTGTTGTTATTGTTGTTATTATTTGTTATTAATGTTATTATTGTTATTATTGTTATTATTGTTATTATTGTTATTATTGTTATTGTTATTGTTATTATTATTATTGTTGTTATTATTGTTATTATTGTTATTATTGTTATTATTGTTATTATTGTTATTATTGTTATTGTTATTATTGTTATTATTATTATTAATATTATAAACGTTATATTGTTATTATTGTTATTGTTGTTATTGTTGTTATTGTAGTTATTGTTGTTATTATTGTTATTATTGTTATTGTTTTTATTATTGTTATTGTTGTTATTGTTGTTATTATTGTTATTATTGTTGTTATTTGTTAATGTGGTTATTATTGTTATTGTTGTTATTGTTGTTATTGTTGTTGTTATTGTTGTTATTGTTGTTATCTTTGTTATTATTGTTATTGTTGTTATTGTTGTTATAATTGTTCTTATTGTTATTGCTGTTATTATTGTTATTGTTGCTATTGTTGTTATTGTTGTTATTGTTATTGTTGTTAGTATTGTTATTGTTGTTATTGTTATTATTGTTATTATTGTTATTAGTGTTATTAATGTTATTATCGTTATTGTTGTTACTGTTGTTATTATTTTTATTAAAGTTATTGTTGTTATTATTGTTATTGTTGTTATTGTTGTTATTATTGTAATTATTGTTATTATTATTATTATTGTTATTAATGTTATATTGTTATTATTGTTATTGTTGTTATTGTTGTTATTGTTGTTATTGTTGTAATTATTGTTATCGTTGTTATTGTTATTGTTGTTATTATTGTTATTGTTGTTATGGTTGTTGTTATTGTTGTTATTGTTGTTATTGTTGTTATTATTGTTATTATTGTTATTGTTTTTATCATTGTTATTGTTATTGTCATTATTGTTATTATTGTTATTATTGTTATTATTGTTATTGTTGTTATTTTTGTTATTGTTGTTATTGTTTGTATTATTGTTATTGTTGTTGTTATTGTTAATGTGGTTATTATTGTTATTGTTGTTATTGATGTTATTGTTGTTGTTATTGTTGTTATTGTTGTTATCTTTGTTATTATTGTTCTTGTTGTTATTAATGTCATTGTTGTTATTGTTGTTATTGTTGTTGTTATTGTTATTGTTGTTATTGTTGTTATTATTGTTATTATTGTTATTATTGTTATTATTGTTATTGCTATTGTCATTATTGTTATTATTATTATTATTGTTATTATTGTTATTATCGTTATTATTGTTATTGTTGTTATTATTGTTATTGTTGTTATTGTTGTTATTGTTGTTATTATTGTTATTATTATTATTATTGTTATTAATGTTATATTGTTATTATTGTTATTGTTGTAAACGTTGTTATTGTTGTTATTGTTGTAATAATTGTTATCGTTGTTATTGTTAATGTTGTTATTATTGTTATTGTTGTTATTGTTGTTGTTATTGTTGTTATTGTTGTTATTGTTGTTATTATTGTTATTATTGTTATTGTTTTTATTATTGTTATTGTTATTGTCATTATTGTTATTATTATTAATATTGTTATTATTGTTATTATTGTTATTATTGTTATTGTTGTTATTTTTGTTATTATTGTTATTGTTATTGTCATTATTGTTATTATTATTATTTTTATTATTATTATTATTGCTATTATTGTTATTGTTGTTATTTTTGTTATTGTTGTTATTGTTTGTATTATTGTTGTTATTGTTATTGTTGTTATTATTGTTATTGTTGTTATTGTTATTATTGTTATTATTGTTATTATTGTATTATTGTTATTGTTATTGTTATTATTGTTATTATTGTTGTTATTATTATTATTGTTCTTATTGCTATTATTGTTATTATTGTTAATAGTGTTATTAATGTTATTATCGTTATTGTTGTTATTGTTGTTATTGTTGTTATTGTTGTTATTATAGTTATTGTTGTCATTATTGTTATTGTTGTTATTGTTGTTATTATTGTTATTACTGTTATTGTTATTATTATTTTTATTAATGTTATATTGTTATTATTGTTATCGTTGTTATTATTGTTATTATTGTTATTATTGTTATTGTTATTGTCATTATTGTTATTATTATTGTTATTATTGTTATTTTTGTTATTATTGTTATTGTTGTTATTATTGTTATTGTTGTTATTGTTGTTATTATTGTAATTGTTGTTATTGTTGTTATTATTTGTTATTAATGTTATTATTGTTATTATTGTTATTATTGTTATTATTGTTATTATTGTTATTGTTATTGTTATTATTATTATTGTTGTTATTATTGTTATTATTGTTATTATTGTTATTATTGTTATTATTGTTATTATTGTTATTGTTATTATTGTTATTATTATTATTAATATTATAAACGTTATATTGTTATTATTGTTATTGTTGTTATTGTTGTTATTGTTGTTATTGTTGTTATTATTGTTATTATTGTTATTGTTTTTATTATTGTTATTGTTGTTATTGTTGTTATTATTGTTATTATTGATATTATTGTTATTATTGTTCTTATTGCTATTATTGTTATTA
Organism: Vespa crabro; assembly: GCF_910589235.1. Lineage (NCBI taxonomy): Eukaryota > Metazoa > Arthropoda > Insecta > Hymenoptera > Vespidae > Vespa > Vespa crabro. The sequence goes on along the minus strand of NC_060959.1, from coordinate 1,755,106 downwards.
TTGTTATTATTGTTATTAGTGTTACTAACGTTATTATCGTTATTGTTGTAATTGTTGTTATTGTTGTTATTATTTTTATTATAGTAATTGTTGTTATTATTGTTATTGTTGTTATTGTAGTTATTATTGTTATTGTTGTTATTGTTGTTATTATTGTTATTATTGTTATCTTTGTTATTATTGTTATTGTTGTTATTATTGTTATTGTTGTTATTGTTGTTATTATTGTTCTTATTGTTATTGTTGTTATTATTGTTATTGTTGTTATTGTTGTTATTGTTGTTATTGTTATTGTTGTTATTATTGTTATTGTTGTTATTGTTATTATTGTTATTATTGTTATTATTGTATTATTGTTATTGTTATTGTTATTATTGTTATTATTGTTGTTATTATTATTATTGTTCTTATTGCTATTATTGTTATTATTGTTAATAGTGTTATTAATGTTATTATCGTTATTGTTGTTATTGTTGTTATTGTTGTTATTGTTGTTATTGTTGTTATTATAGTTATTGTTGTCATTATTGTTATTGTTGTTATTGTTGTTATTATTGTTATTACTGTTATTGTTATTATTATTTTTATTAATGTTATATTGTTATTATTGTTATCGTTGTTATTATTGTTATTATTGTTATTATTGTTATTGTTATTGTCATTATTGTTATTATTATTGATATTATTGTTATTTTTGTTATTATTGTTATTGTTGTTATTTTTGTTATTGTTGTTATTGTTGTTATTATTGTAATTGTTGTTATTGTTGTTATTATTTGTTATTAATGTTATTATTGTTATTATTGTTATTATTGTTATTATTGTTATTATTGTTATTGTTGTTATTGTTGTTATTATTGTTGTTATTGTTGTTATTTGTTAATGTGGTTATTATTGTTATTGTTGTTATTGTTGTTATTGTTGTTGTTATTGTTGTTATCTTTGTTATTATTGTTATTGTTGTTATTGTTGTTATAATTGTTCTTATTGTTATTGCTGTTATTATTGTTATTGTTGCTATTGTTGTTATTGTTGTTATTGTTATTGTTGTTAGTATTGTTATTGTTGTTATTGTTATTATTGTTATTATTGTTATTAGTGTTATTAATGTTATTATCGTTATTGTTGTTATTGTTGTTATTATTTTTATTAAAGTTATTATTGTTATTATTGTTATTGTTGTTATTGTTGTTATTATTGTAATTATTGTTATTATTATTATTATTGTTATTAATGTTATATTGTTATTATTGTTATTGTTGTTATTGTTGTTATTGTTGTTATTGTTGTAATTATTGTTATCGTTGTTATTGTTATTGTTGTTATTATTGTTATTGTTGTTATGGTTGTTGTTATTGTTGTTATTGTTGTTATTGTTGTTATTATTGTTATTATTATTATTGTTTTTATCATTGTTATTGTTAATGTCATTATTGTTATTATTGTTATTATTGTTATTATTGTTATTGTTGTTATTTTTGTTATTGTTGTTATTGTTTGTATTATTGTTATTGTTGTTGTTATTGTTAATGTGGTTATTATTGTTATTGTTGTTATTGATGTTATTGTTGTTGTTATTGTTGTTATTGTTGTTATCTTTGTTATTATTGTTCTTGTTGTTATTAATGTCATTGTTGTTATTGTTGTTATTGTTGTTGTTATTGTTATTGTTGTTATTGTTGTTATTATTGTTATTATTGTTATTATTGTTATTATTGTTATTGCTATTGTCATTATTGTTATTATTATTATTATTGTTATTATTGTTATTATCGTTATTATTGTTATTGATGTTATTTTTGTTATTGTTGTTATTGTTGTTATTGTTGTTATTATTGTTATTATTATTATTATTGTTATTAATGTTATATTGTTATTATTGTTATTGTTGTAAACGTTGTTATTGTTGTTATTGTTGTAAATATTGTTATCGTTGTTATTGTTAATGTTGTTATTATTGTTATTGTTGTTATTGTTGTTGTTATTGTTGTTATTGTTGTTATTGTTGTTATTATTGTTATTATTGTTATTGTTTTTATTATTGTTATTGTTATTGTCATTATTGTTATTATTATTAATATTGTTATTATTGTTATTATTGTTATTATTGCTCTTATTGATATTATTGTTATTATTGTTATTATTGTTATTAGTGTTATTAATGTTATTATCGTTATTGTTGTTATTGTTATTATTGTTATTATTGTTATTATTGTATTATTATTATTGTTATTGTTATTATTGTTATTATTGTTGTTATTATTATTATTGTTCTTATTGCTATTATTGTTATTATTGTTAATAGTGTTATTAATGTTATTATCGTTATTGTTGTTGTTGTTGTTATTATTGTTATTATTGTTATTGTTATTGTTATTATTGTTATTATTGTTATTATTATTATTATTGTTATTTATGTTATATTGTTATTATTGTTATTGTTATTGTTGTTATTGTTGTTATTATAGTTATTATTGTTATTGTTTTTATTATTGTTATTGTTATTGTTGTTATTATTGTTATTGTTGTTATTATTGTTATTGTTGTTATTGTTATTATTGTTATTATTGTTATTATTGTTATTATTGCTCTTATTGATATTATTGTTATTATTGTTATTATTGTTATTAGTGTTATTAATGTTATTATCGTTATTGTTGTTATTGTTATTATTGTTATTATTGTTATTATTGTATTATTATTATTGTTATTGTTATTATTGTTATTATTGTTGTTATTATTGTTATTGTTCTTATTGCTATTATTGTTATTATTGTTAATAGTGTTATTAATGTTATTATCGTTATTGTTGTTGTTGTTGTTATTATTGTTATTATTGTTATTGTTATTGTTATTATTGTTATTATTGTTATTATTATTATTATTGTTATTTATGTTATATTGTTATTATTGTTATTGTTATTGTTGTTATTGTTGTTATTATAGTTATTATTGTTATTGCTTTTATTATTGTTATTGTTATTGTTGTTATTATTGTTATTGTTGTTATTGTTATTATTGTTATTATTGTTATTAGTGTTATTAATGTTATTATCGTTATTGTTGTTATTGTTGTTATTATTTTTATTAAAGTTATTGTTGTTATTATTGTTATTGTTGTTATTGTTGTTATTATTGTAATTATTGTTATTATTATTATTATTGTTATTAATGTTATATTGTTATTATTGTTATTGTTGTTATTGTTGTTATTGTTGTTATTGTTGTAATTATTGTTATCGTTGTTATTGTTATTGTTTTTATTATTGTTATTGTTGTTATTGTTGTTGTTATTGTTGTTATTGTTGTTATTGTTGTTATTATTGTTATTATTGTTATTGTTTTTATCATTGTTATTGTTATTGTCATTATTGTTATTATTATTAATATTGTTATTATTGTTATTATTGTTATTATTGTTATTGTTGTTATTTTTGTTATTGTTGTTATTGTTTGTATTATTGTTATTGTTGTTGTTATTGTTAATGTGGTTATTATTGTTATTGTTGTTATTCTTGTTATTGTTGTTGTTATTGTTGTTATTGTTGTTATCTTTGTTATTATTGTTCTTGTTGTTATTGTTGTTATTGTTGTTATTGTTGTTATTGTTGTTGTTATTGTTATTGTTGTTATTGTTGTTATTATTGTTATTGTTGTTATTATTGTTATTATTGTTATTGTTTTTATTATTGTTATTGTTGTTATTGTTGTTATTATTGTTATTATTGTTATTGTTTTTATTATTGTTATTGTTGTTATTATTGTTATTATTGTTATTATCGTTATTGTTGTTAATGTTGTTATTGTTGTTATTATTTTGTATTTCTTGTTATTGTTGTTATTATTGTTATTGTTGTTATTGTTGTTATAGTTGTTGTTATTGTTATTTTTGTTATTGTTATTATTGTTATTATTGTTTTCGTTGTTAAGATTTTTTATTGTTATTATTGTTATTGTTATTTTCATTATTTTTATTATTATTGTTATTATTGTTATTGTTGTTATTTTTGTTATTGTTGTTATTGTTGTTATTATTGTTATTGTTGTTATTGTTGTTATTATTTGTTATTAATGTTATTATTGTTATTATTGTTATTATTGTTATTATTGTTATTATTGTTATTGTTATTGTTATTATTGTTATTATTGTTATTATTGTTATTATTGTTGTTATTGTTATTGTTGTTATTATTCTTATTATTGGGTTATTGTTATTATTGTTATTATTGTTATTGTTGTTATTATTGTTGTTATTATCGTTATTGTTGTTATTGTTATTATTGTTATTATTGTTATTATTGTTATGTTATTGTTATTATTGTTATTATTGTTATTATTGTTATTATTGCTCTTATTGATATTATTGTTATTATTGTTATTATTGTTATTAGTGTTATTAATGTTATTATCGTTATTGTTGTTATTGTTATTATTGTTATTATTGTTATTATTGTATTATTATTATTGTTATTGTTATTATTGTTATTATTGTTGTTATTATTATTATTGTTCTTATTGCTATTATTGTTATTATTGTTATTGTTATTGTTATTATTGTTATTATTGTTATTATTATTATTATTGTTATTTATGTTATATTGTTATTATTGTTATTGTTATTGTTGTTATTGTTGTTATTATAGTTATTATTGTTATTGTTTTTATTATTGTTATTGTTATTGTTGTTATTATTGTTATTGTTGTTATTGTTATTATTGTTATTATTGTTATTAGTGTTATTAATGTTATTATCGTTATTGTTGTTATTGTTGTTATTATTTTTATTAAAGTTATTGTTGTTATTATTGTTATTGTTGTTATTGTTGTTATTATTGTAATTATTGTTATTATTATTATTATTGTTATTAATGTTATATTGTTATTATTGTTATTGTTGTTATTGTTGTTATTGTTGTTATTGTTGTAATTATTGTTATCGTTGTTATTATTGTTATTGTTGTTATTATTGTTATTGTTGTTATTGTTGTTGTTATTGTTGCTATTGTTGTTATTGTTGTTATTATTGTTATTATTGTTATTGTTTTTATCATTGTTATTGTTATTGTCATTATTGTTATTATTATTAATATTGTTATTATTGTTATTATTGTTATTATTGTTATTGTTGTTATTATTGTTATTATTGTTATTATTGTTATTAACGTTATTGTTGTTATTGTTATTATTGTATTATTGTTATTGTTATTGTTATTATTGTTATTATTGTTGTTATTATTATTATTGTTCTTATTGCTATTATTGTTATTATTGTTAATAGTGTTATTAATGTTATTATCGTTATTGTTGTTATTGTTGTTATTATTGTTATTATTGTTATTGTTATTGTTATTATTGTTATTATTGTTATTATTGTTATTATTATTATTATTGTTATTAATGTTATATTGTTATTATTGTTATTGTTGTTATTGTTGTTATTGTTGTTATTGTTGTTATTATAGATATTATTGTTATTGTTTTTATTATTGTTATTGTTATTGTTGTTATTATTGTTATTGTTGTAATTGTTGTTGTTATTGTTGTTATTATTGTTATTATTGTTATTATCGTTATTGTTGTTATTGTTGTTTTTGTTGTTATTATTGTTATTGTTGTTATTGTTGTAATTATTGTTATCGTTGTTATTGTTAATGTTGTTATTATTGTTAATGTTGTTATTGTTGTTATTGTTGTTGTTATTGTTATTATTGTTGTTATTGTTATTATTGTTATTATTGTTATTATTGTTATTAGTGTTACTAATGTTATTATCGTTATTGTTGTTATTGTTGTTATTGTTGTTATTATTTTTATTATAGTAATTGTTGTTATTATTGTTATTGTTGTTATTGTTGTTATTATTGTTATTGTTGTTATTGTTGTTATTATTGTTATTATTGTTATCTTTGTTATTATTGTTATTGTTGTTATTATTGTTATTGTTGTTATTGTTGTTATTATTGTTCTTATTGTTATTGTTGTTATTATTGTTATTGTTGTTATTGTTGTTATTGTTGTTATTGTTATTGTTGTTATTATTGTTATTGTTGTTATTGTTATTATTGTTATTATTGTTATTATTGTATTATTGTTATTGTTATTGTTATTACTGTTATTATTGTTGTTATTATTATTATTGTTCTTATTGCTATTATTGTTATTATTGTTAATAGTGTTATTAATGTTATTATCGTTATTGTTGTTATTACTGTTAATGTTGTTATTGTTGTTATTGTTGTTGTTATTGTTATTATTGTTGTTATTGCTATTATTGTTATTATTGTTATTGTTATTGTTATTATTGTTATTATTGTTATTATTGTTCTTATTGCTACTATTGTTATTATTGTTATTATTGTTATAAGTGTTATTGTTATTGTTATTATTGTTATTATTGTTATTATTATTATTATTGTTATTTATGTTATATTGTTATTATTGCTATTGTTATTGTTGTTATTGTTGTTATTATAGTTATTATTGTTATTGTTTTTATTATTGTTATTGTTATTGTTGTTATTATTGTTATTGTTGTTATTATTGTTATTGTTGTTATTGTTATTATTGTTATTATTGTTATTATTGTTATTATTGCTCTTATTGATATTATTGTTATTATTGTTATTATTGTTATTAGTGTTATTAATGTTATTATCGTTATTGTTGTTTTTGATATTATTGTTATTATTGTTATTATTGTATTATTATTATTGTTATTGTTATTATTGTTATTATTGTTGTTATTATTATTATTGTTCTTATTGCTATTATTGTTATTATTGTTAATAGTGTTATTAATGTTATTACCGTTATTGTTGTTGTTGTTGTTATTATTGTTATTATTGTTATTGTTATTGTTATTATTGTTATTATTGTTATTATTATTATTATTGTTATTTATGTTATATTGTTATTATTGTTATTGTTATTGTTGTTATTGTTGTTATTATAGTTATTATTGTTATTGTTTTTATTATTGTTATTGTTATTGTTGTTATTATTGTTATTGTTGTTATTGTTATTATTGTTATTATTGTTATTAGTGTTATTAATGTTATTATCGTTATTGTTGTTATTGTTGTTACTATTTTTATTAAAGTTATTGTTGTTATTATTGTTATTGTTGTTATTGTTGTTATTATTGTAATTATTGTTATTATTATTATTATTGTTATTAATGTTATATTGTTATTATTGTTATTGTTGTTATTGTTGTTATTGTTGTTATTGTTGTAATTATTGTTATCGTTGTTATTGTTATTGTTTTTATTATTGTTATTGTTGTTATTGTTGTTGTTATTGTTGTTATTGTTGTTATTATTGTTATTATTGTTATTGTTTTTATCATTGTTATTGTTATTGTCATTATTGTTATTATTATTAATATTGTTATTATTGTTATTATTGTTATTATTGTTATTGTTGTTATTTTTGTTATTGTTGTTATTGTTTGTATTATTGTTATTGTTGTTGTTATTGTTAATGTGGTTATTATTGTTATTGTTGTTATTCTTGTTATTGTTGTTGTTATTGTTGTTATTGTTGTTATCTTTGTTATTATTGTTCTTGTTGTTATTATTGTTATTGTTGTTATTGTTGTTATTATTGTTATTGTTGTTATTGTTGTTATTATTGTTATTGTTGTTATTGTTAATGTTGTTATTATTGTTAATGTTGTTATTGTTGTTATTGTTGTTGTTATTGTTATTATTGTTGTTATTGTTGTTATTTCTGTTATTGTTGTTATTGCTATTATTGTTATTATTGTTATTGTTATTGTTATTATTGTTATTATTGTTATTATTGTTCTTATTGCTATTATTGTTATTATTGTTATTATTGTTATTAGTGTTACTAATGTTATTATCGTTATTGTTGTTATTGTTGTTATTGTTGTTATTATTTTTATTATAGTAATTGTTGTTATTATTGTTATTGTTGTTATTGTTGTTATTATTGTTATTGTTGTTATTGTTGTTATTATTGTTATTATTGTTTTTGTTTTTTTATTGTTATTGTTGTTATTATTGTTATTATTGTTATTATCGTTATTGTTGTTAATGTTGTTATTGTTGTTATTATTTTGTATTTCTTGTTATTGTTGTTATTATTGTTATTGTTGTTATTGTTGTTATTGTTGTTATTATTTTGTATTTCTTGTTATTGTTGTTATTGTTGTTATTGTTGTTGTTATTGTTATTGTTGTTATTGTTTTTATTATTGTTATTATTGTTATTATTGTTATTGTTATTGTCATTATTGTTATTATTATTATTATTGTTATTAGTGTTATTAATGTTATTATCGTTATTATTGTTATTGTTGTTATTGTTGTTATTATTGTTATTATTGTTATTGTTGTTATTATTGTTATTGTTGTTATTGTTGTTATTATTTTTCTTATTGTTATTATCGTTATTGTTGTTATTGTTGTTATTGTTGTTATTGTTGTTATTGTTATTGTTGTTATTATTGTTATTGTTGCTATTGTTATTATTGTTATTATTGTTATTATTGTATTATTGTTATTGTTATTGTTATTATTGTTATTATTGTTGTTATTATTATTATTGTTCTTATTGCTATTATTGTTATTATTGTTAATAGTTTTATTAATGTTATTATCGTTATTGTTGTTATTGTTGTTATTGTTGTTATTGTTTGTATTATTGTTATTGTTGTTGTTATTGTTAATGTGGTTATTATTGTTATTGTTGTTATTGTTGTTATTGTTGTTGTTATTGTTGTTATTGTTGTTATCTTTGTTATTATTGTTCTTGTTGTTATTGTTGTTATTGTTGTTATTGTTGTTATTGTTGTTGTTATTGTTATTGTTGTTATTGTTGTTATTATTGTTATTGTTGTTATTATTGTTATTATTGTTATTGTTTTTATTATTGTTATTGTTGTTATTGTTGTTATTATTGTTATTATTGTTATTGTTTTTATTATTGTTATTGTTGTTATTATTGTTATTATTGTTATTATCGTTATTGTTGTTAATGTTGTTATTGTTGTTATTATTTTGTATTTCTTGTTATTGTTGTTATTATTGTTATTGTTGTTATTGTTGTTATAGTTGTTGTTATTGTTATTTTTGTTATTGTTATTATTGTTATTATTGTTTTCGTTGTTAAGATTTTTTATTGTTATTATTGTTATTGTTATTTTCATTATTTTTATTATTATTGTTATTATTGTTATTGTTGTTATTTTTGTTATTGTTGTTATTGTTGTTATTATTGTTATTGTTGTTATTGTTGTTATTATTTGTTATTAATGTTATTATTGTTATTATTGTTATTATTGTTATTATTGTTATTATTGTTATTGTTATTGTTATTATTGTTATTATTGTTATTATTGTTATTATTGTTGTTATTGTTATTGTTGTTATTATTCTTATTATTGGGTTATTGTTATTATTGTTATTATTGTTATTGTTGTTATTATTGTTGTTATTGTTGTTATTGTTGTTATTGTTATTATTGTTATTATTGTTATTATTGTTATGTTATTGTTATTATTGTTATTATTGTTATTATTGTTATTATTGCTCTTATTGATATTATTGTTATTATTGTTATTATTGTTATTAGTGTTATTAATGTTATTATCGTTATTGTTGTTATTGTTATTATTGTTATTATTGTTATTATTGTATTATTATTATTGTTATTGTTATTATTGTTATTATTGTTGTTATTATTATTATTGTTCTTATTGCTATTATTGTTATTATTGTTATTGTTATTGTTATTATTGTTATTATTGTTATTATTATTATTATTGTTATTTATGTTATATTGTTATTATTGTTATTGTTATTGTTGTTATTGTTGTTATTATAGTTATTATTGTTATTGTTTTTATTATTGTTATTGTTATTGTTGTTATTATTGTTATTGTTGTTATTGTTATTATTGTTATTATTGTTATTAGTGTTATTAATGTTATTATCGTTATTGTTGTTATTGTTGTTATTATTTTTATTAAAGTTATTGTTGTTATTATTGTTATTGTTGTTATTGTTGTTATTATTGTAATTATTGTTATTATTATTATTATTGTTATTAATGTTATATTGTTATTATTGTTATTGTTGTTATTGTTGTTATTGTTGTTATTGTTGTTATTGTTGTAATTATTGTTATCGTTGTTATTATTGTTATTGTTGTTATTATTGTTATTGTTGTTATTGTTGTTGTTATTGTTGTTATTGTTGTTATTGTTGTTATTATTGTTATTATTGTTATTGTTTTTATCATTGTTATTGTTATTGTCATTATTGTTATTATTATTAATATTGTTATTATTGTTATTATTGTTATTATTGTTATTGTTGTTATTATTGTTATTATTGTTATTATTGTTATTATTGTTATTGTTGTTATTGTTATTATTGTATTATTGTTATTGTTATTGTTATTATTGTTATTATTGTTGTTATTATTATTATTGTTCTTATTGCTATTATTGTTATTATTGTTAATAGTGTTATTAATGTTATTATCGTTATTGTTGTTATTGTTGTTATTATTGTTATTATTGTTATTGTTATTGTTATTATTGTTATTATTGTTATTATTATTATTATTGTTATTAATGTTATATTGTTATTATTGTTATTGTTGTTATTGTTGTTATTGTTGTTATTGTTGTTATTATAGTTATTATTGTTATTGTTTTTATTATTGTTATTGTTATTGTTGTTATTATTGTTATTGTTGTAATTGTTGTTGTTATTGTTGTTATTATTGTTATTATTGTTATTATCGTTATTGTTGTTATTGTTGTTTTTGTTGTTATTATTGTTATTGTTGTTATTGTTGTAATTATTGTTATCGTTGTTATTGTTAATGTTGTTATTATTGTTAATGTTGTTATTGTTGTTATTGTTGTTGATATTGTTATTATTGTTGTTATTGCTATTATTGTTATTATTGTTATTATTGTTATTAGTGTTACTAATGTTATTATCGTTATTGTTGTTATTGTTGTTATTGTTGTTATTATTTTTATTATAGTAATTGTTGTTATTATTGTTATTGTTGTTATTGTTGTTATTATTGTTATTGTTGTTATTGTTGTTATTATTGTTATTATTGTTATCTTTGTTATTATTGTTATTGTTGTTATTATTGTTATTGTTGTTATTGTTGTTATTATTGTTCTTATTGTTATTGTTGTTATTATTGTTATTGTTGTTATTGTTGTTATTGTTGTTATTGTTATTGTTGTTATTATTGTTATTGTTGTTATTATTATTATTGTTATTATTGTTATTATTGTATTATTGTTATTGTTATTGTTATTACTGTTATTATTGTTGTTATTATTATTATTGTTCTTATTGCTATTATTGTTATTATTGTTAATAGTGTTATTAATGTTATTATCGTTATTGTTGTTATTATTGTTATTGTTGTTATTGTTGTTATTGTTGTTGTTATTGTTATTATTGTTGTTATTGCTATTATTGTTATTATTGTTATTGTTATTGTTATTATTGTTATTATTGTTATTATTGTTCTTATTGCTACTATTGTTATTATTGTTATTATTGTTATAAGTGTTATTGTTATTGTTATTATTGTTATTATTGTTATTATTATTATTATTGTTATTTATGTTATATTGTTATTATTGTTATTGTTATTGTTGTTATTGTTGTTATTATAGTTATTATTGTTATTGTTTTTATTATTGTTATTGTTATTGTTGTTATTATTGTTATTGTTGTTATTATTGTTATTGTTGTTATTGTTATTATTGTTATTATTGTTATTATTGTTATTATTGCTCTTAATGATATTATTGTTATTATTGTTATTATTGTTATTAGTGTTATTAATGTTATTATCGTTATTGTTGTTATTGATATTATTGTTATTATTGTTATTATTGTATTATTATTATTGTTATTGTTATTATTGTTATTATTGTTGTTATTATTATTATTGTTCTTATTGCTATTATTGTTATTATTGTTAATAGTGTTATTAATGTTATTACCGTTATTGTTGTTGTTGTTGTTATTATTGTTATTATTGTTATTGTTATTGTTATTATTGTTATTATTGTTATTATTATTATTATTGTTATTTATGTTATATTGTTATTATTGTTATTGTTATTGTTGTTATTGTTGTTATTATAGTTATTATTGTTATTGTTTTTATTATTGTTATTGTTATTGTTGTTATTATTGTTATTGTTGTTATTGTTATTATTGTTATTATTGTTATTAGTGTTATTAATGTTATTATCGTTATTGTTGTTATTGTTTGTATTATTGTTATTGTTGTTGTTATTGTTAATGTGGTTATTATTGTTATTGTTGTTATTCTTGTTATTGTTGTTGTTATTGTTGTTATTGTTGTTATCTTTGTTATTATTGTTCTTGTTGTTATTATTGTTATTGTTGTTATTGTTGTTGTTATTGTTATTGTTGTTATTGTTGTTATTATTGTTATTAGTGTTATTAATGTTATTATCGTTATTGTTGTTATTGTTGTTTTTGTTGTTATTATTTTTATTATAGTTATTGTTGTTATTATTGTTATTATTGTTATTATTATTAATATTATTATTAATGTTATATTGTTATTATTGTTATTGTTGTTATTGTTGTTATTATTGTTATTATTGTTATGGTTTTTATTATTGTTATTGTTGTTATTATTGTTATTATTGTTATTATCGTTATTGTTGTTAATGTTGTTTTTGTTGTTATTATTTTGTATTTCTTGTTATTGTTGTTATTATTGTTATTGTTGTTATTGTTGTTATAGTTGTTGTTATTGTTATTTTTGTTATTGTTATTATTGTTATTATTGTTTTCGTTGTTATTATTGTTATTATTGTTATTATTGTTATTGTTATTGTCATTATTTTTATTATTATTGTTATTATTGTTATTGTTGTTATTTTTGTTATTGTTGTTATTGTTGTTATTATTGTTATTGTTGTTTTTGTTGTTATTATTTGTTATTAATGTTATTATTGTTATTATTGTTATTATTGTTATTATTGTTATTATTGTTATTGTTATTGTTATTATTGTTATTATTGTTATTATTGTTATTATTGTTGTTATTGTTATTGTTGTTATTATTCTTATTATTGGGTTATTGTTATTATTGTTATTATTGTTATTGTTGTTATTATTGTTGTTATTATCGTTATTGTTGTTATTGTTATTATTGTTATTATTGTTATTATTGTTATTGTTATTGTTATTATTGTGATTATTGTTATTATTGTTATTATTGTTCTTATTGATATTATTATTATTATTGTTATTATTGTTAATAGTGTTATTAATGTTATTATCGTTATTGTTGTTATTGTTGTTATTATTGTTATTATTGTTATTGTTATTGTTATTATTGTTATTATTGTTATTATTATTATTATTGTTATTAATGTTATATTGTTATTATTGTTATTGTTGTTATTGTTGTTATTGTTGTTATTATAGTTATTATTGTTATTGTTTTTATTATTGTTATTGTTATTGTTGTTATTATTGTTATTGTTGTAATTGTTGTTGTTATTGTTGTTATTATTGTTATTATTGTTATTATCGTTATTGTTGTTATTGTTGTTTTTGTTGTTATTATTGTTATTGTTGTTATTGTTGTAATTATTGTTATCGTTGTTATTGTTAATGTTGTTATTATTGTTAATGTTGTTATTGTTGTTATTGTTGTTGTTATTGTTATTATTGTTGTTATTGTTGTTATTTCTGTTATTGTTGTTATTGTTATTATTGTTATTATTGTTATTGTTATTGTTATTATTGATATTATTGTTATTATTGTTCTTATTGCTATTATTGTTATTATTGTTATTATTGTTATTAGTGTTACTAACGTTATTATCGTTATTGTTGTAATTGTTGTTATTGTTGTTATTATTTTTATTATAGTAATTGTTGTTATTATTGTTATTATTGTTATTGTTGTTATTATTGTTATTGTTGTTATTGTTGTTATTATTGTTCTTATTGTTATTGTTGTTATTATTGTTATTGTTGTTATTGTTGTTATTGTTGTTATTGTTATTGTTGTTATTATTGTTATTGTTGTTATTGTTATTATTGTTATTATTGTTATTATTGTATTATTGTTATTGTTATTGTTATTATAGTTATTATTGTTGTTATTATTATTATTGTTCTTATTGCTATTATTGTTATTATTGTTAATAGTGTTATTAATGTTATTATCGTTATTGTTGTTATTGTTGTTATTGTTGTTATTGTTGTTATTATAGTTATTGTTGTTATTATTGTTATTGTTGTTATTGTTGTTATTATTGTTATTACTGTTATTGTTATTATTATTTTTATTAATGTTATATTGTTATTATTGTTATCGTTGTTATTATTGTTATTATTGTTATTATTGTTATTGTTATTGTCATTATTGTTATTATTATTGTTATTGTTGTTATTTTTGTTATTATTGTTATTGTTGTTATTTTTGTTATTGTTGTTATTGTTGTTATTATTGTAATTGTTGTTATTGTTGTTATTATTTGTTATTAATGTTATTATTGTTATTATTGTTATTATTGTTATTATTGTTATTATTGTTATTGTTATTGTTATTATTATTATTGTTGTTATTATTGTTATTATTGTTATTATTGTTATTATTGTTATTATTGTTATTATTGTTATTGTTATTATTGTTATTATTATTATTAATATTATAAACGTTATATTGTTATTATTGTTATTGTTGTTATTGTTGTTATTGTAGTTATTGTTGTTATTATTGTTATTATTGTTATTGTTTTTATTATTGTTATTGTTGTTATTGTTGTTATTATTGTTATTATTGTTGTTATTTGTTAATGTGGTTATTATTGTTATTGTTGTTATTGTTGTTATTGTTGTTGTTATTGTTGTTATTGTTGTTATCTTTGTTATTATTGTTATTGTTGTTATTGTTGTTATAATTGTTCTTATTGTTATTGCTGTTATTATTGTTATTGTTGCTATTGTTGTTATTGTTGTTATTGTTATTGTTGTTAGTATTGTTATTGTTGTTATTGTTATTATTGTTATTATTGTTATTAGTGTTATTAATGTTTTTATCGTTATTGTTGTTACTGTTGTTATTATTTTTATTAAAGTTATTGTTGTTATTATTGTTATTGTTGTTATTGTTGTTATTATTGTAATTATTGTTATTATTATTATTATTGTTATTAATGTTATATTGTTATTATTGTTATTGTTGTTATTGTTGTTATTGTTGTTATTGTTGTAATTATTGTTATCGTTGTTATTGTTATTGTTGTTATTATTGTTATTGTTGTTATGGTTGTTGTTATTGTTGTTATTGTTGTTATTGTTGTTATTATTGTTATTATTGTTATTGTTTTTATCATTGTTATTGTTATTGTCATTATTGTTATTATTGTTATTATTGTTATTATTGTTATTGTTGTTATTTTTGTTATTGTTGTTATTGTTTGTATTATTGTTATTGTTGTTGTTATTGTTAATGTGGTTATTATTGTTATTGTTGTTATTGATGTTATTGTTGTTGTTATTGTTGTTATTGTTGTTATCTTTGTTATTATTGTTCTTGTTGTTATTAATGTCATTGTTGTTATTGTTGTTATTGTTGTTGTTATTGTTATTGTTGTTATTGTTGTTATTATTGTTATTATTGTTATTATTGTTATTATTGTTATTGCTATTGTCATTATTGTTATTATTATTATTATTGTTATTATTGTTATTATCGTTATTATTGTTATTGTTGTTATTTTTGTTATTGTTGTTATTGTTGTTATTGTTGTTATTATTGTTATTATTATTATTATTGTTATTAATGTTATATTGTTATTATTGTTATTGTTGTAAACGTTGTTATTGTTGTTATTGTTGTAATAATTGTTATCGTTGTTATTGTTAATGTTGTTATTATTGTTATTGTTGTTATTGTTGTTGTTATTGTTGTTATTGTTGTTATTGTTGTTATTATTGTTATTATTGTTATTGTTTTTATTATTGTTATTGTTATTGTCATTATTGTTATTATTATTAATATTGTTATTATTGTTATTATTGTTATTATTGTTATTGTTGTTATTTTTGTCATTATTGTTATTGTTATTGTCATTATTGTTATTATTATTATTTTTATTATTATTATTATTGCTATTATTGTTATTGTTGTTATTTTTGTTATTGTTGTTATTGTTTGTATTATTGTTGTTATTGTTATTGTTGTTATTATTGTTATTGTTGTTATTGTTATTATTGTTATTATTGTTATTATTGTATTATTGTTATTGTTATTGTTATTATTGTTATTATTGTTGTTATTATTATTATTGTTCTTATTGCTATTATTGTTATTATTGTTAATAGTGTTATTAATGTTATTATCGTTATTGTTGTTATTGTTGTTATTGTTGTTATTGTTGTTATTATAGTTATTGTTGTCATTATTGTTATTGTTGTTATTGTTGTTATTATTGTTATTACTGTTATTGTTATTATTATTTTTATTAATGTTATATTGTTATTATTGTTATCGTTGTTATTATTGTTATTATTGTTATTATTGTTATTGTTATTGTCATTATTGTTATTATTATTGATATTATTGTTATTATTGTTATTATTGTTATTGTTGTTATTTTTGTTATTGTTGTTATTGTTGTTATTATTGTAATTGTTGTTATTGTTGTTATTATTTGTTATTAATGTTATTATTGTTATTATTGTTATTATTGTTATTATTGTTATTATTGTTATTGTTATTGTTATTATTATTATTGTTGTTATTATTGTTATTATTGTTATTATTGTTATTATTGTTATTATTGTTATTATTGTTATTGTTATTATTGTTATTATTATTATTAATATTATAAACGTTATATTGTTATTATTGTTATTGTTGTTATTGTTGTTATTGTAGTTATTGTTGTTATTATTGTTATTATTGTTATTGTTTTTATTATTGTTATTGTTGTTATTGTTGTTATTATTGTTATTATTGTTATTATTGTTATTATTGTTCTTATTGCTATTATTGTTATTATTGTTATTATTGTTATTAGTGTTACTAACGTTATTATCGTTATTGTTGTAATTGTTGTTATTGTTGTTATTATTTTTATTATAGTAATTGTTGTTATTATTGTTATTGTTGTTATTGTAGTTATTATTGTTATTGTTGTTATTGTTGTTATTATTGTTATTATTGTTATCTTTGTTATTATTGTTATTGTTGTTATTATTGTTATTGTTGTTATTGTTGTTATTATTGTTCTTATTGTTATTGTTGTTATTATTGTTATTGTTGTTATTGTTGTTATTGTTGTTATTGTTATTGTTGTTATTATTGTTATTGTTGTTATTGTTATTATTGTTATTATTGTTATTATTGTATTATTGTTATTGTTATTGTTATTATTGTTATTATTGTTGTTATTATTATTATTGTTCTTATTGCTATTATTGTTATTATTGTTAATAGTGTTATTAATGTTATTATCGTTATTGTTGTTATTGTTGTTATTGTTGTTATTGTTGTTATTGTTGTTATTATAGTTATTGTTGTCGTTATTGTTATTGTTGTTATTGTTGTTATTATTGTTATTACTGTTATTGTTATTATTATTTTTATTAATGTTATATTGTTATTATTGTTATCGTTGTTATTATTGTTATTATTGTTATTATTGTTATTGTTATTGTCATTATTGTTATTATTATTGATATTATTGTTATTTTTGTTATTATTGTTATTGTTGTTATTTTTGTTATTGTTGTTATTGTTGTTATTATTGTAATTGTTGTTATTGTTGTTATTATTTGTTATTAATGTTATTATTGTTATTATTGTTATTATTGTTATTATTGTTATTATTGTTATTGTTATTGTTATTATTATTATTGTTGTTATTATTGTTATTATTGTTATTATTGTTATTATTGTTATTATTGTTATTATTGTTATTGTTATTATTGTTATTATTATTATTAATATTATAAACGTTATATTGTTATTATTGTTATTGTTGTTATTGTTGTTATTGTAGTTATTGTTGTTATTATTGTTATTATTGTTATTGTTTTTATTATTGTTATTGTTGTTATTGTTGTTATTATTGTTATTATTGTTGTTATTTGTTAATGTGGTTATTATTGTTATTGTTGTTATTGTTGTTATTGTTGTTGTTATTGTTGTTATCTTTGTTATTATTGTTATTGTTGTTATTGTTGTTATAATTGTTCTTATTGTTATTGCTGTTATTATTGTTATTGTTGCTATTGTTGTTATTGTTGTTATTGTTATTGTTGTTAGTATTGTTATTGTTGTTATTGTTATTATTGTTATTATTGTTATTAGTGTTATTAATGTTATTATCGTTATTGTTGTTATTGTTGTTATTATTTTTATTAAAGTTATTATTGTTATTATTGTTATTGTTGTTATTGTTGTTATTATTGTAATTATTGTTATTATTATTATTATTGTTATTAATGTTATATTGTTATTATTGTTATTGTTGTTATTGTTGTTATTGTTGTTATTGTTGTAATTATTGTTATCGTTGTTATTGTTATTGTTGTTATTATTGTTATTGTTGTTATGGTTGTTGTTATTGTTGTTATTGTTGTTATTGTTGTTATTATTGTTATTATTGTTATTGTTTTTATCATTGTTATTGTTAATGTCATTATTGTTATTATTGTTATTATTGTTATTATTGTTATTGTTGTTATTTTTGTTATTGTTGTTATTGTTTGTATTATTGTTATTGTTGTTGTTATTGTTAATGTGGTTATTATTGTTATTGTTGTTATTGATGTTATTGTTGTTGTTATTGTTGTTATTGTTGTTATCTTTGTTATTATTGTTCTTGTTGTTATTAATGTCATTGTTGTTATTGTTGTTATTGTTGTTGTTATTGTTATTGTTGTTATTGTTGTTATTATTGTTATTATTGTTATTATTGTTATTATTGTTATTGCTATTGTCATTATTGTTATTATTATTATTATTGTTATTATTGTTATTATCGTTATTATTGTTATTGATGTTATTTTTGTTATTGTTGTTATTGTTGTTATTGTTGTTATTATTGTTATTATTATTATTATTGTTATTAATGTTATATTGTTATTATTGTTATTGTTGTAAACGTTGTTATTGTTGTTATTGTTGTAATTATTGTTATCGTTGTTATTGTTAATGTTGTTATTATTGTTATTGTTGTTATTGTTGTTGTTATTGTTGTTATTGTTGTTATTGTTGTTATTATTGTTATTATTGTTATTGTTTTTATTATTGTTATTGTTATTGTCATTATTGTTATTATTATTAATATTGTTATTATTGTTATTATTGTTATTATTGTTATTGTTGTTATTTTTGTTATTATTGTTATTGTTATTGTCATTATTGTTATTATTATTATTTTTATTATTATTATTATTGCTATTATTGTTATTGTTGTTATTTTTGTTATTGTTGTTATTGTTTGTATTATTGTTATTGTTGTTATTGTTGTTATTATTTGTTATTAATGTTATTATTGTTATTATTGTTATTATTGTTATTATTGTTATTATTGTTCTTATTACTATTATTGTTATTATTGTTATTATTGTTATTAGTGTTATTAATGTTATTATCGTTATTGTTATTGTTGTTATTGTTGTTATTATTTTTATTATTGTTATTGTTGTTATTATTGTTATCATTGTTATTGTTTTTTTATTGTTATTGTTGTTATTATTGTTACTATTGTTATTATCGTTATTGTTGTTAATGTTGTTATTGTTGTTATTATTGTTATTGTTGTTATTGTTGTTATTGTTGTTATTATTTTGTATTTCTTGTTTTTGTTGTCATTGTTGTTATTGTTGTTGTTATTGTTATTGTTGTTATTGTTTGTATTATTGTTATTGTTGTTATTGTTGTTATTGTTGGTATTATTGTTATTATTGTTATTATTATTATTATTATTATTAACGTTATATTGTTATTATTGTTATTGTTGTTATTGTTGTTATTGTTGTTATTGTTGTTATTATTGTTATTATTGTTATTGTTTTTATTATTGTGTTATTGTTATTATTGTTATTATTGTTATTGTTGTTATTATTGTTGTTATTATTGTTATTGTTGTTATTGTTATTGTTGTTATTATTGTTATTGTTGTTATTGTTATTATTGTTATTATTGTTATTATTGTTATTATTGTTATTGTTATTGTTATTATTGTTATTATTGTTATTATTGTTATTATTGTTCTTATTGCTACCATTGTTATTATTGTCATTATTGTTATTAGTGTTATTAATGTTATTATCGTTATTGTTGTTACTGTTGTTATTGTTGTTATTATTTTTATTATAGTTATTGTTGTTATTATTGTTATTGTTGTTATTGTTGGTATTATTGTTATTATTGTTATTATTATTATTATTATTATTAACGTTATATTGTTATTATTGTTATTGTTGTTATTGTTGTTATTGTTGTTATTGTTGTTATTATTGTTATTATTGTTATTGTTTTTATTATTGTTATTTTTGTTATTGTTGTTATTATTGTTATTATTGTTGTTATTTTTTAATGTGGTTATTATTGTTATTGTTGTTATTTTTGTTATTGTTGTTGTTATTGTTGTTATTGTTGTTATCTTTGTTATTATTGTTATTGTTGTTATTGTTGTTATTATTGTTCTTATTGTTATTGTTGTAATTGTTGTTGTTATTGTTGTTATTATCGTTATTGTTGTTATTGTTATTATTGTTATTATTGTTATTATTGTTATTGTTATTGTTATTATTGTTATTATTGTTATTATTGTTATTATTGTTCTTATTGATATTATTGTTATTATTGTTATTATTGTTATTAGTGTTATTAATGTTATTATCGTTATTGTTGTTATTGTTATTATTGTTATTATTGTTATTATTGTATTATTGTTATTGTTATTGTTATTATTGTTATTATTGTTGTTATTATTATTATTGTTCTTATTGCTATTATTGTTATTATTGTTAATAGTGTTATTAATGTTATTATCGTTATTGTTGTTGTTGTTGTTATTGTTATTGTTGTTGTTGTTATTGTTGTTATTGTTGTTATCTTTGTTATTATTGTTATTGTTGTTATTGTTGTTATTATTGTTCTTATTGTTATTGTTGTTATTATTGTTATTGTTGCTATTGTTGTTATTGTTGTTATTGTTATTGTTGTTAGTATTGTTATTGTTGTTATTGTTGTTATTATTGTTATTATTGTTATTGTTTTTATTATTGTTATTGTTGTTATTGTTGTTATTATTGTTATTATTGTTGTTATTTGTTAATGTGGTTATTATTGTTATTGTTGTTATTGTTGTTATTGTTGTTGTTATTGTTGTTATTGTTGTTATCTTTGTTATTATTGTTATTGTTGTTATTGTTGTTATTATTGTTCTTATTGTTATTGTTGTTATTATTGTTATTGTTGCTATTGTTGTTATTGTTGTTATTGTTATTGTTGTTAGTATTGTTATTGTTGTTATTGTTATTATTGTTATTATTGTTATTAGTGTTATTAATGTTATTATCGTTATTGTTGTTATTGTTGTTATTATTTTTATTAAAGTTATTGTTGTTATTATTGTTATTGTTGTTATTGTTGTTATTATTGTAATTATTGTTATTATTATTAATATTGTTATTAATGTTATATTGTTATTATTGTTATTGTTGTTATTGTTGTTATTGTTGTTATTGTTGTAATTATTGTTATCGTTGTTATTGTTATTGTTGTTATTATTGTTATTGTTGTTATGGTTGTTGTTATTGTTGTTATTGTTGTTATTGTTGTTATTATTGTTATTATTGTTATTATTGTTATTATTGTTATTGTTATTGTCATTATTTTTATTATTATTGTTATTATTGTTATTGTTGTTATTTTTGTTATTGTTGTTATTGTTGTTATTATTGTTATCGTTGTTATTGTTGTTATTATTTGTTATTAATGTTATTATTGTTATTATTGTTATTATTGTTATTATTGTTATTGTTATTGTTATTATTGTTATTATTGTTATTATTGTTATTATTGTTGTTATTGTTATTGTTGTTATTATTCTTATTATTGGGTTATTGTTATTATTGTTATTATTGTTATTGTTGTTATTATTGTTGTTATTATCGTTATTGTTGTTATTGTTATTATTGTTATTATTGTTATTATTGTTATTGTTATTGTTATTATTGTTATTATTGTTATTATTGTTATTATTGTATTATTATTATTGTTATTGTTATTATTGTTATTATTGTTGTTATTATTATTATTGTTCTTATTGCTATTATTGTTATTATTGTTAAAAGTGTTATTAATGTTATTATCGTTATTGTTGTTGTTGTTGTTATTATTGTTATTATTGTTATTGTTATTGTTATTATTGTTATTATTGTTATTATTATTATTATTGTTATTAATGTTATATTGTTATTATTGTTATTGTTATAGTTGTTATTGTTGTTATTATAGTTATTATTGTTATTGTTTTTATTATTGTTATTGTTATTGTTGTTATTATTGTTATTGTTGTAATTGTTGTTGTTATTGTTGTTATTATCGTTATTGTTGTTATTGTTATTATTGTTATTATTGTTATTATTGTTATTGTTATTGTTATTATTGTTATTATTGTTATTATTGTTATTATTGTTAATAGTGTTATTAATGTTATTATCGTTATTGTTGTTATTGTTATTATTGTTATTATTGTTATTATTGTATTATTATTATTGTTATTGTTATTATTGTTATTATTGTTGTTATTATTATTATTGTTCTTATTGCTATTATTGTTATTATTGTTAATAGTGTTATTAATGTTATTATCGTTATTGTTGTTGTTGTTGTTATTATTGTTATTATTGTTATTGTTATTGTTATTATTGTTATTATTGTTATTATTGTTATTATTGTTATTATTGTTATTGTTATTGTTATTATTGTTATTATTGTTATTATTGTTATTATTGTTCTTATTGTTATTGTTGTTATTATTGTTATTGTTGCTATTGTTGTTATTGTTGTTATTGTTAGTATTGTTATTGTTGTTATTGTTATTATTGTTATTATTGTTATTAGTGTTATTAATGTTATTATCGTTATTGTTGTTATTGTTGTTATTGTTGTTATTATTTCTATTAAAGTTATTGTTGTTATTATTGTTATTGTTGTTATTGTTGTTATTATTGTTATTATTGTTATTATTATTATTATTTTTATTAATGTTATATTGTTATTATTGTTATTGTTGTTATTGTTGTTATTGTTGTAATTATTGTTATCGTTGTTATTGTTAATGTTGTTATTATTGTTATTGTTGTTATTCTTGTTGTTATTGTTGTTATTGTTGTCATTGTTGTTATTATTGTTATTATTGTTATTATTATTATTATTGTTATTAATGTTATATTGTTATTATTGTTATTGTTATTTTTGTTATTATTGTTGTTGTTATTGTTATTATTGTTATTACTGTTATTATTGTTATTATTGTTGTTATTGTTATTGTTGTTATTATTCTTATTATTGTTGTTATTGTTATTATTGTTATTATTGTTATTATTTTTGTTATAGTTATTGTTGTTATTATTGTTATTGTTGTTATTGTTGTTATTATTGTTATTATTGTTATTATTATTATTATTATAATTATTAATGTTATATTGTTATTATTGTTATTGTTGTTATTGTTGTTATTGTTGTTATTGTTGTTATTATTGTTATTATTGTTATTGTTATTGTTATTATTGTTATTATTGTTATTATTGTTCTTATTACTATTATTGTTATTATTGTTATTATTGTTATTAGTGTTATTAATGCTATTATCGTTATTGTTGTTATTGTTGTTATTGTTTTATTATTTTTATTATAGTTATTGTTGTTATATTTGTTATTATTGTTCTTGTTGTTATTATTGTTATTGTTGTTATTGTTGTTATTGTTGTTATTGTTGTTATTGTTATTGTTGTTATTATTGTTATTGTTGTTATTTTTATTATTGGTATTATTGTTATTATTGTATTATTGTTATTGTTATTGTTATAATTGTTATTATTGTTATTATTATTATTATTGTTCTTATTGCTATTATTGTTATTGTTGTTATTGTTTGTATTATTGTTATTGTTGTTATTGTTGTTATTATTTGTTATTAATGTTATTATTGTTATTATTGTTATTATTGTTATTATTGTTATTATTGTTATTATTGTCATTGTTATTTTTGTTATTATTGTTGTTGTTATTGTTATTATTGTTATTATTGTTATTATTGTTATTATTGTTGTTATTGTTATTGTTGTTATTATTCTTATTATTGTTGTTATTGTTATTATTGTTATTATTGTTATTATTTTTGTTATAGTTATTGTTGTTATTATTGTTATTGTTGTTATTGTTGTTATTATTGTTATTATTGTTATTATTATTATTATTATAATTATTAATGTTATATTGTTATTATTGTTATTGTTGTTATTGTTGTTATTGTTGTTATTGTTGTTATTATTGTTATTATTGTTATTGTTATTGTTATTATTGTTATTATTGTTATTATTGTTCTTATTACTATTATTGTTATTATTGTTATTATTGTTATTAGTGTTATTAATGCTATTATCGTTATTGTTGTTATTGTTGTTATTGTTGTTATTATTTTCATTATAGTTATTGTTGTTATTATTGTTATTGTTGTTATTGTTGTTATTATTGTTATTGTTGTTATTATTGTTATTATTGTTATTATTATTATTATTGATATTAATGTTATATTGTTATTATTGTTATTGTTGTTATTGTTGTTATTATTGTTATTATTGTCATTGTTTTTATTATTGTTATTGTTGTTATTATTGTTATTATTGTTATTATCGTTATTGTTGTTAATGTTGTTATTGTTGTTATTATTTTGTATTTACTGTTATTGTTGTTATTATTGTTATTGTTGTTATTCTCGTTATTGTTGTTGTTATTGTTATTTTTGTTATTGTTATTATTGTTATTATTGTTATCGTTGTTATTATTGTTTTTATTGTTATTATTGTTATTGTTATTGTTGTTATTATTGTTATTGTTATTGTTATTATTGTTACTATTGTTATTATTGTTATTATTGTTGTTATTGTTATTGTTGTTATTATTCTTATTATTGTGTTATTGTTATTATTGTTATTATTGTTATTGTTGTTATTATTGTTGTTATTATTGTTATTGTTGTTATTGTTATTATTGTTATTATTGTTATTATTGTTATTATTGTTATTGTTATTGTTATTATTGTTATTATTGTTATTATTGTTATTATTGTTCTTATTGCTATTATTGTTATTATTGTCATTATTGTTATTAGTGTTATTAATGTTATTATCGTTATTGTTGTTACTGTTGTTATTGTTGTTATTATCTTTATTATAGTTAATGTTGTTGTTATTGTTATTGTTGTTATTGTTGGTATTATTGTTATTATTGTTATTAATATTATTATTGTTATTAATGTTATATTGTTATTATTGTTATTGTTGTAAACGTTGTTATTGTTGTTATTGATGTAATTATTTTTATCGTTGTTATTGTTGTTATTATTGTTATTGTTGTTATTGTTGTTATTATTGTAATTATTGTTATTAATATTATTATTGTTATTAATGTTATATTGTTATTATTGTTATTGTTGTAAACGTTGTTATTGTTGTTATTGATGTAATTATTTTTATCGTTGTTATTGTTAATGTTGTTATTATTGTTATTGTTGTTATTGTTGTTGTTATTGTTGTTATTGTTGTTATTATTGTTATTGTTTTTATTATTGTTATTGTTATTGTCATTATTGTAATTATTATTAATATTGTTATTATTGTTATTATTGTTATTATTGTTATTGTTGTTATTTTTGTTATTGTTGTTATTGTTTGTAGTATTGTTATTGTTGTTGTTATTGTTAATGTGGTTATTATTGTTATTGTTGTTATTGTTGTTATTGTTGTTATTATTTTTATTAAAGTTATTGTTGTTATTATTGTTATTGTTGTTATTATTTTTATTATAGTTATTGTTGTTATTATTGTTATTGTTGTTATTGTTGTTATTATTGTTATTATTGTTATTATTATTATTATTGTTATTAATGTTATATTGTTATTATTGTTA
>NC_060959.1:1723875-1726375 GCF_910589235.1 Vespa crabro | reverse complement strand
TATTATTATTATTATTATAATTATTAATGTTATATTGTTATTATTGTTATTGTTGTTATTGTTGTTATTGTTGTTATTGTTGTTATTATTGTTATTATTGTTATTGTTATTGTTATTATTGTTATTATTGTTATTATTGTTCTTATTACTATTATTGTTATTATTGTTATTATTGTTATTAGTGTTATTAATGCTATTATCGTTATTGTTGTTATTGTTGTTATTGTTGTTATTATTTTCATTATAGTTATTGTTGTTATTATTGTTATTGTTGTTATTGTTGTTATTATTGTTATTGTTGTTATTATTGTTATTATTGTTATTATTATTATTATTGTTATTAATGTTATATTGTTATTATTGTTATTGTTGTTATTGTTGTTATTATTGTTATTATTGTCATTGTTTTTATTATTGTTATTGTTGTTATTATTGTTATTATTGTTATTATCGTTATTGTTGTTAATGTTGTTATTGTTGTTATTATTTTGTATTTACTGTTATTGTTGTTATTATTGTTATTGTTGTTATTCTCGTTATTGTTGTTGTTATTGTTATTTTTGTTATTGTTATTATTGTTATTATTGTTATCGTTGTTATTATTGTTTTTATTGTTATTATTGTTATTGTTATTGTTGTTATTATTGTTATTGTTATTGTTATTATTGTTATTATTTTTATTATTGTTATTATTTTTGTTATTGTTATTGTTGTTATTATTCTTATTAATGTGTTATTGTTATTATTGTTATTGTTATTGTTGTTATTATTGTTATTGTTATTGTTATTATTGTTACTATTGTTATTATTGTTATTATTGTTGTTATTGTTATTGTTGTTATTATTCTTATTATTGTGTTATTGTTATTATTGTTATTATTGTTATTGTTGTTATTATTGTTGTTATTATTGTTATTGTTGTTATTGTTATTATTGTTATTATTGTTATTATTGTTATTATTGTTATTGTTATTGTTATTATTGTTATTATTGTTATTATTGTTATTATTGTTCTTATTGCTATTATTGTTATTATTGTCATTATTGTTATTAGTGTTATTAATGTTATTATCGTTATTGTTGTTACTGTTGTTATTGTTGTTATTATTTTTATTATAGTTAATGTTGTTGTTATTGTTATTGTTGTTATTGTTGGTATTATTGTTATTATTGTTATTAATATTATTATTGTTATTAATGTTATATTGTTATTATTGTTATTGTTGTAAACGTTGTTATTGTTGTTATTGATGTAATTATTTTTATCGTTGTTATTGTTGTTATTATTGTTATTTTTGTTATTGTTGTTATTATTGTAATTATTGTTATTAATATTATTATTGTTATTAATGTTATATTGTTATTATTGTTATTGTTGTAAACGTTGTTATTGTTGTTATTGATGTAATTATTTTTATCGTTGTTATTGTTAATGTTGTTATTATTGTTATTGTTGTTATTGTTGTTGTTATTGTTGTTATTGTTGTTATTATTGTTATTGTTTTTATTATTGTTATTGTTATTGTCATTATTGTAATTATTATTAATATTGTTATTATTGTTATTATTGTTATTATTGTTATTGTTGTTATTTTTGTTATTGTTGTTATTGTTTGTAGTATTGTTATTGTTGTTGTTATTGTTAATGTGGTTATTATTGTTATTGTTGTTATTGTTGTTATTATTTTTATTAAAGTTATTGTTGTTATTATTGTTATTGTTGTTATTATTTTTATTATAGTTATTGTTGTTATTATTGTTATTGTTGTTATTGTTGTTATTATTGTTATTATTGTTATTATTATTATTACTGTTATTAATGTTATATTGTTATTATTGTTATTGTTGTTATTGTTGTTATTGTTGTTATTGTTTTTATTGTTGTTATTGTTGTTATTATTGTTATTATTGTTATTGTTTTTATTATTGTTATTGTTGTTATTATTATTATTATTGTTATTAATGTTATACTGTTATTATTGTTATTGTTGTTATTGTTGTTATTATTGTTGTTATTTTTGTTATTGTTGTTATTGTTATTATTGTTATTATTGTTATTATTGTTTTTATTGTTATTGTTATTGTTATTATTGTTATTATTGTTATTATTGTTATTATTGTTCTTATTACTATTATTGTTATAATGTTATTATTGTTATTAGTGTTATTAATGTTATTATCGTTATTGTTGTTATTGTTGTTATTGTTGTTATTATTTTTATTATAGTTATTGTTGTTATTATTGTTATTGTTGTTATTGTTGTTATTATTGTTCTTATTGTTATTATTATTATTATTTTTATTAATGTTATATTGTTATTATTGTTATTATTGTTATTGTTATTGTTATTATTATTATTGTTGTTATTATTGTTATTATTGTTATTATTGTTATTATTGTTATTATTGTTATTGTTGTTATTGTTGTTATTGTTGTTCTTGTTGTTATTATTTTTATTATAGTTATTGTTCTTATAATTGTTATTGTTGTTATTGTTGT
>NC_060959.1:1713875-1721375 GCF_910589235.1 Vespa crabro | reverse complement strand
ATTATTGATATTAATGTTATATTGTTATTATTGTTATTGTTGTTATTGTTGTTATTATTGTTATTATTGTCATTGTTTTTATTATTGTTATTGTTGTTATTATTGTTATTATTGTTATTATCGTTATTGTTGTTAATGTTGTTATTGTTGTTATTATTTTGTATTTACTGTTATTGTTGTTATTATTGTTATTGTTGTTATTCTCGTTATTGTTGTTGTTATTGTTATTTTTGTTATTGTTATTATTGTTATTATTGTTATCGTTGTTATTATTGTTTTTATTGTTATTATTGTTATTGTTATTGTTGTTATTATTGTTATTGTTATTGTTATTATTGTTATTATTTTTATTATTGTTATTATTTTTGTTATTGTTATTGTTGTTATTATTCTTATTAATGTGTTATTGTTATTATTGTTATTGTTATTGTTGTTATTATTGTTATTGTTATTGTTATTATTGTTACTATTGTTATTATTGTTATTATTGTTGTTATTGTTATTGTTGTTATTATTTTTATTATTGTGTTATTGTTATTATTGTTATTATTGTTATTGTTGTTATTATTGTTGTTATTATTGTTATTGTTGTTATTGTTATTATTGTTATTATTGTTATTATTGTTATTATTGTTATTGTTATTGTTATTATTGTTATTATTGTTATTATTGTTATTATTGTTCTTATTGCTATTATTGTTATTATTGTCATTATTGTTATTAGTGTTATTAATGTTATTATCGTTATTGTTGTTACTGTTGTTATTGTTGTTATTATCTTTATTATAGTTAATGTTGTTGTTATTGTTATTGTTGTTATTGTTGGTATTATTGTTATTATTGTTATTAATATTATTATTGTTATTAATGTTATATTGTTATTATTGTTATTGTTGTAAACGTTGTTATTGTTGTTATTGATGTAATTATTTTTATCGTTGTTATTGTTGTTATTATTGTTATTGTTGTTATTGTTGTTATTATTGTAATTATTGTTATTAATATTATTATTGTTATTAATGTTATATTGTTATTATTGTTATTGTTGTAAACGTTGTTATTGTTGTTATTGATGTAATTATTTTTATCGTTGTTATTGTTAATGTTGTTATTATTGTTATTGTTGTTATTGTTGTTGTTATTGTTGTTATTGTTGTTATTATTGTTATTGTTTTTATTATTGTTATTGTTATTGTCATTATTGTAATTATTATTAATATTGTTATTATTGTTATTATTGTTATTATTGTTATTGTTGTTATTTTTGTTATTGTTGTTATTGTTTGTAGTATTGTTATTGTTGTTGTTATTGTTAATGTGGTTATTATTGTTATTGTTGTTATTGTTGTTATTGTTGTTATTATTTTTATTAAAGTTATTGTTGTTATTATTGTTATTGTTGTTATTATTTTTATTATAGTTATTGTTGTTATTATTGTTATTGTTGTTATTGTTGTTATTATTGTTATTATTGTTATTATTATTATTATTGTTATTAATGTTATATTGTTATTATTGTTATTGTTGTTATTGTTGTTATTGTTGTTATTGTTTTTATTGTTGTTATTGTTGTTATTATTGTTATTATTGTTATTGTTTTTATTATTGTTATTGTTGTTATTATTATTATTATTGTTATTAATGTTATACTGTTATTATTGTTATTGTTGTTATTGTTGTTATTATTGTTGTTATTTCTGTTATTGTTGTTATTGTTATTATTGTTATTATTGTTATTATTGTTTTTATTGTTATTGTTATTGTTATTATTGTTATTATTGTTATTATTGTTATTATTGTTCTTATTACTATTATTGTTATAATGTTATTATTGTTATTAGTGTTATTAATGTTATTATCGTTATTGTTGTTATTGTTGTTATTGTTGTTATTATTTTTATTATAGTTATTGTTGTTATTATTGTTATTGTTGTTATTGTTGTTATTATTGTTATTATTGTTATTATTATTATTATTTTTATTAATGTTATATTGTTATTATTGTTATTATTGTTATTGTTATTGTTATTATTATTATTGTTGTTATTATTGTTATTATTGTTATTATTGTTATTATTGTTATTGTTGTTATTGTTGTTATTGTTGTTCTTGTTGTTATTATTTTTATTATAGTTATTGTTCTTATAATTGTTATTGTTGTTATTGTTGTTATTATTGTTATTATTGTTATTATTATTATTATTATTAATGTTATATTGTTATTATTGTTATTGTTGTTATTGTTGTTATTGTTGTTCTTGTTGTTATTGTTGTTATTATTGTTATTATTGTTATTGTTTTTTTATTGTTATTGTTGTTATTATTCTTATTATTGTTGTTATTGTTATTATTGTTATTATTGTTATTATTTTTGTTATAGTTATTGTTGTTATTATTGTTATTGTTGTTATTGTTGTTATTATTGTTATTATTGTTATTATTATTATTATTATAATTATTAATGTTATATTGTTATTATTGTTATTGTTGTTATTGTTGTTATTGTTGTTATTGTTGTTATTATTGTTATTATTGTTATTGTTATTGTTATTATTGTTATTATTGTTATTATTGTTCTTATTACTATTATTGTTATTATTGTTATTAATGTTATTAGTGTTATTAATGCTATTATCGTTATTGTTGTTATTGTTGTTATTGTTTTATTATTTTTATTATAGTTATTGTTGTTATATTTGTTATTATTGTTCTTGTTGTTATTATTGTTATTGTTGCTATTGTTGTTATTGTTGTTATTGTTGTTATTGTTATTGTTGTTATTATTGTTATTGTTGTTATTTTTATTATTGGTATTATTGTTATTATTGTATTATTGTTATTGTTATTGTTATAATTGTTATTATTGTTATTATTATTATTATTGTTCTTATTGCTATTATTGTTATTGTTGTTATTGTTTGTATTATTGTTATTGTTGTTATTGTTGTTATTATTTGTTATTAATGTTATTATTGTTATTATTGTTATTATTGTTATTATTGTTATTATTGTTATTATTGTCATTGTTATTTTTGTTATTATTGTTGTTGTTATTGTTATTATTGTTATTATTGTTATTATTGTTATTATTGTTGTTATTGTTATTGTTGTTATTATTCTTATTATTGTTGTTATTGTTATTATTGTTATTATTGTTATTATTTTTGTTATAGTTATTGTTGTTATTATTGTTATTGTTGTTATTGTTGTTATTATTGTTATTATTGTTATTATTATTATTATTATAATTATTAATGTTATATTGTTATTATTGTTATTGTTGTTATTGTTGTTATTGTTGTTATTGTTGTTATTATTGTTATTAATGTTATTGTTATTGTTATTATTGTTATTATTGTTATTATTGTTCTTATTACTATTATTGTTATTATTGTTATTATTGTTATTAGTGTTATTAATGCTATTATCGTTATTGTTGTTATTGTTGTTATTGTTTTATTATTTTTATTATAGTTATTGTTGTTATATTTGTTATTATTGTTCTTGTTGTTATTATTGTTATTGTTGTTATTGTTGTTATTGTTGTTATTGTTGTTATTGTTATTGTTGTTATTATTGTTATTGTTGTTATTTTTATTATTGGTATTATTGTTATTATTGTATTATTGTTATTGTTATTGTTATAATTGTTATTATTGTTATTATTATTATTATTGTTCTTATTGCTATTATTGTTATTGTTGTTATTGTTTGTATTATTGTTATTGTTGTTATTGTTGTTATTATTTGTTATTAATGTTATTATTGTTATTATTGTTATTATTGTTATTATTGTTATTATTGTTATTATTGTCATTGTTATTTTTGTTATTATTGTTGTTGTTATTGTTATTATTGTTATTATTGTTATTATTGTTATTATTGTTGTTATTGTTATTGTTGTTATTATTCTTATTATTGTTGTTATTGTTATTATTGTTATTATTGTTATTATTTTTGTTATAGTTATTGTTGTTATTATTGTTATTGTTGTTATTGTTGTTATTATTGTTATTATTGTTATTATTATTATTATTATAATTATTAATGTTATATTTTTATTATTGTTATTGTTGTTATTGTTGTTATTGTTGTTATTGTTGTTATTATTGTTATTATTGTTATTGTTATTGTTATTATTGTTATTATTGTTATTATTGTTCTTATTACTATTATTGTTATTATTGTTATTATTGTTATTAGTGTTATTAATGCTATTATCGTTATTGTTGTTATTGTTGTTATTGTTGTTATTATTTTCATTATAGTTATTGTTGTTATTATTGTTATTGTTGTTATTGTTGTTATTATTGTTATTGTTGTTATTATTGTTATTATTGTTATTATTATTATTATTGTTATTAATGTTATATTGTTATTATTGTTATTGTTGTTATTGTTGTTATTATTGTTATTATTGTCATTGTTTTTATTATTGTTATTGTTGTTATTATTGTTATTATTGTTATTATCGTTATTGTTGTTAATGTTGTTATTGTTGTTATTATTTTGTATTTACTGTTATTGTTGTTATTATTGTTATTGTTGTTATTCTCGTTATTGTTGTTGTTATTGTTATTTTTGTTATTGTTATTATTGTTATTATTGTTATCGTTGTTATTATTGTTTTTATTGTTATTATTGTTATTGTTATTGTTGTTATTATTGTTATTGTTATTGTTATTATTGTTATTATTTTTATTATTGTTATTATTTTTGTTATTGTTATTGTTGTTATTATTCTTATTAATGTGTTATTGTTATTATTGTTATTGTTATTGTTGTTATTATTGTTATTGTTATTGTTATTATTGTTACTATTGTTATTATTGTTATTATTGTTGTTATTGTTATTGTTGTTATTATTCTTATTATTGTGTTATTGTTATTATTGTTATTATTGTTATTGTTGTTATTATTGTTGTTATTATTGTTATTGTTGTTATTGTTATTATTGTTATTATTGTTATTATTGTTATTATTGTTATTGTTATTGTTATTATTGTTATTATTGTTATTATTGTTATTATTGTTCTTATTGCTATTATTGTTATTATTGTCATTATTGTTATTAGTGTTATTAATGTTATTATCGTTATTGTTGTTACTGTTGTTATTGTTGTTATTATTTTTATTATAGTTAATGTTGTTGTTATTGTTATTGTTGTTATTGTTGGTATTATTGTTATTATTGTTATTAATATTATTATTGTTATTAATGTTATATTGTTATTATTGTTATTGTTGTAAACGTTGTTATTGTTGTTATTGATGTAATTATTTTTATCGTTGTTATTGTTGTTATTATTGTTATTTTTGTTATTGTTGTTATTATTGTAATTATTGTTATTAATATTATTATTGTTATTAATGTTATATTGTTATTATTGTTATTGTTGTAAACGTTGTTATTGTTGTTATTGATGTAATTATTTTTATCGTTGTTATTGTTAATGTTGTTATTATTGTTATTGTTGTTATTGTTGTTGTTATTGTTGTTATTGTTGTTATTATTGTTATTGTTTTTATTATTGTTATTGTTATTGTCATTATTGTAATTATTATTAATATTGTTATTATTGTTATTATTGTTATTATTGTTATTGTTGTTATTTTTGTTATTGTTGTTATTGTTTGTAGTATTGTTATTGTTGTTGTTATTGTTAATGTGGTTATTATTGTTATTGTTGTTATTGTTGTTATTGTTGTTATTATTTTTATTAAAGTTATTGTTGTTATTATTGTTATTGTTGTTATTATTTTTATTATAGTTATTGTTGTTATTATTGTTATTGTTGTTATTGTTGTTATTATTGTTATTATTGTTATTATTATTATTACTGTTATTAATGTTATATTGTTATTATTGTTATTGTTGTTATTGTTGTTATTGTTGTTATTGTTTTTATTGTTGTTATTGTTGTTATTATTGTTATTATTGTTATTGTTTTTATTATTGTTATTGTTGTTATTATTATTATTATTGTTATTAATGTTATACTGTTATTATTGTTATTGTTGTTATTGTTGTTATTATTGTTGTTATTTTTGTTATTGTTGTTATTGTTATTATTGTTATTATTGTTATTATTGTTTTTATTGTTATTGTTATTGTTATTATTGTTATTATTGTTATTATTGTTATTATTGTTCTTATTACTATTATTGTTATAATGTTATTATTGTTATTAGTGTTATTAATGTTATTATCGTTATTGTTGTTATTGTTGTTATTGTTGTTATTATTTTTATTATAGTTATTGTTGTTATTATTGTTATTGTTGTTATTGTTGTTATTATTGTTCTTATTGTTATTATTATTATTATTTTTATTAATGTTATATTGTTATTATTGTTATTATTGTTATTGTTATTGTTATTATTATTATTGTTGTTATTATTGTTATTATTGTTATTATTGTTATTATTGTTATTATTGTTATTGTTGTTATTGTTGTTATTGTTGTTCTTGTTGTTATTATTTTTATTATAGTTATTGTTCTTATAATTGTTATTGTTGTTATTGTTGTTATTATTGTTATTATTGTTATTATTATTATTATTATTAATGTTATATTGTTATTATTGTTATTGTTGTTATTGTTGTTATTGTTGTTCTTGTTGTTATTGTTGTTATTATTGTTATTATTGTTATTGTTTTTTTATTGTTATTGTTGTTATTGTTGTTATTAATGTTATTATTGTTATTATTATTATTATTGTAATTAATGTTATATTGTTATTATTATTATTATTGTTAATAATGTTATATTGTTATTATTGTTATTGTTGTTATTGTTGTTATTATTGTTATTGTTGTTATTATTGTTGATATTATCGTTATTGTTGTTATTGTTATTATTGTTATTATTGTTATTATTGTTATTGTTATTGTTATTATTGTTATTATTGTTATTATTGTTATTATAGTTCTTATTGATATTATTGTTATTATTGTGATTATTGTTATTAGTGTTATTAATGTTATTATCGTTATTGTTGTTACTGTTGTTATTGTTGTTATTATTGTTATTATTGTTATTATTATTATTATTATTATTAACGTTATATTGTTATTATTTTTATTGTTGTTATTGTTGTTTTTGTTGTTATTGTTGTTATTATTGTTATTATTGTTATTGTTTTTATTATTGTTATTGTTATTTTTGTTATTATTGTTATTGTTGTTATTGTTGTTGTTATTGTTTATGTGGTTATTATTGTTATTATTGTTATTGTTGTTATTATTGTTATTATGGTTATTATTATTATTATTGTTATTAATGTTATATTGTTATTATTGTTATTGTTGTTATTGTTGTTATTATTGTTATTATTGTTATTGTTTTTATTATTGTTATTGTTGTTATTATTGTTATTATTGTTATTATCGTTATTGTTGTTAATGTTGTTATTGTTGTTATTATTTTGTATTTCTTGTTATTGTTGTTATTATTGTTACTGTTGTTATTGTTGTTATTGTTGTTGTTATTGTAATTT
>NC_060959.1:1701375-1708875 GCF_910589235.1 Vespa crabro | reverse complement strand
TATTGTTGTTATTGTTATTGTTGTTATTATTCTTATTATTGTTGTTATTGTTATTATTGTTATTATTGTTATTATTTTTGTTATAGTTATTGTTGTTATTATTGTTATTGTTGTTATTGTTGTTATTATTGTTATTATTGTTATTATTATTATTATTATAATTATAAATGTTATATTGTTATTATTGTTATTGTTGTTATTGTTGTTATTGTTGTTATTGTTGTTATTGTTATTATTGTTATTGTTGTTACTGTTGTTATTGTTGTTATTATTGTTATTATTGTTATTATTATTATTATTATTATTAACGTTATATTGTTATTATTGTTATTGTTGTTATTGTTGTTTTTGTTGTTATTGTTGTTATTATTGTTATTATTGTTATTGTTGTTATTATTGTTATTATGGTTATTATTATTATTATTGTTATTAATGTTATATTGTTATTATTGTTATTGTTGTTATTGTTGTTATTATTGTTATTATTGTTATTGTTTTTATTTTTGTTATTGTTGTTATTATTGTTATTATTGTTATTATCGTTATTGTTGTTAATGTTGTTATTGTTGTTATTATTTTGTATTTCTTGTTATTGTTGTTATTATTGTTACTGTTGTTATTGCTGTTATTGTTGTTGTTATTGTTATTTTTGTTATTGTTATTATTGTTATTATTGTTATCGTTGTTATTATTGTTATTATTGTTATTATTATTATTATTATTGTCATTATTGTTATTATTATTGTTATTATTGTGATTATTGTTATTATTGTTATTGTTGTTATTTTTGTTATTGTTGTTATTGTTGTTATTATTGTTATTGTTGTTATTGTTGTTATTATTTGTTATTAATGTTATTATTGTTATTATTGTTATTATTGTTATTATTGTTATTATTGTTATTGTTATTGTTATTATTATTATTGTTGTTATTATTGTTATTATTGTTATTATTGTTATTATTGTTATTATTGTTATTATTGTTATTGTTTTGTTGTTATTATTGTTATTGTTATTGTTATTATTGTTATTATTGTTATTATTGTTATTATTGTTGTCATTGTTATTGTTGTTATTATTCTTATTATTGTGTTATTGTTATTATTGTTATTATTGTTATTGTTGTTATTATTGTTGTTATTATTGTTATTGTTGTTATTGTTATTATTGTTATTATTGTTATTATTGTTATTATTGTTATTGTTATTGTTATTATTGTTATTATTGTTATTATTGTTATTATTGTTCTTATTGTTATTGTTGTTATTATTGTTATTGTTGCTATTGTTGTTATTGTTGTTATTGTTAGTATTGTTATTGTTGTTATTGTTATTATTGTTATTATTGTTATTAGTGTTATTAATGTTATTATCGTTATTGTTGTTATTGTTGTTATTATTTCTATTAAAGTTATTGTTGTTATTATTGT
The DNA here is from genome assembly GCF_910589235.1 of Vespa crabro. NCBI lineage: Eukaryota > Metazoa > Arthropoda > Insecta > Hymenoptera > Vespidae > Vespa > Vespa crabro. The sequence goes on along the minus strand of NC_060959.1, from coordinate 1,707,446 downwards.
TATTGTTGTTATCGTTGTTATTATTGTTATTATTGTTATTATTATTATTATTGTTATTAATGTTATATTGTTATTATTGTTATTGTTGTTATTGTTGTTATTGTTGTAATTATTGTTATCGTTGTTATTGTTAATGTTGTTATTATTGTTATTGTTGTTATTGTTGTTGTTATTGTTGTTATTGTTGTCATTGTTGTTATTATTGTTATTATTGTTATTATTATTATTATTGTTATTAATGTTATATTGTTATTATTGTTATTGTTATTTTTGTTATTATTGTTGTTGTTATTGTTATTATTGTTATTACTGTTATTATTGTTATTATTGTTGTTATTGTTATTGTTGTTATTATTCTTATTATTGTTGTTATTGTTATTATTGTTATTATTGTTATTATTTTTGTTATAGTTATTGTTGTTATTATTGTTATTGTTGTTATTGTTGTTATTGTTGTTATTATTGTTATTATTGTTATTATTATTATTATTATAATTATTAATGTTATATTGTTATTATTGTTATTGTAGTTATTGTTGTTATTGTTGTTATTGTTGTTATTATTGTTATTATTGTTATTGTTATTGTTATTATTGTTATTATTGTTATTATTGTTCTTATTACTATTATTGTTATTATTGTTATTATTGTTATTAGTGTTATTAATGCAATTATCGTTATTGTTGTTATTGTTGTTATTGTTTTATTATTTTTATTATAGTTATTGTTGTTATCTTTGTTATTATTGTTCTTGTTGTTATTATTGTTATTGTTGTTATTGTTGTTATTGTTGTTATTGTTGTTATTGTTATTGTTGTTATTATTGTTATTGTTGTTATTTTTATTATTGGTATTATTGTTATTATTGTATTATTGTTATTGTTATTGTTATAATTGTTATTATTGTTATTATTATTATTATTGTTCTTATTGCTATTATTGTTATTGTTGTTATTGTTTGTATTATTGTTATTGTTGTTATTGTTGTTATTATTTGTTATTAATGTTATTATTGTTATTATTGTTATTATTGTTATTGTTATTGTCATTATTGTTATTATTATTATTGTTGTTATTATTGTTATTATTGTTATTATTGTTATTATTGTTATTATTGTTATTATTGTCATTGTTATTTTTGTTATTATTGTTGTTGTTATTGTTATTATTGTTATTATTGTTATTATTGTTATTATTGTTGTTATTGTTATTGTTGTTATTATTCTTATTATTGTTGTTATTGTTATTATTGTTATTATTGTTATTATTTTTGTTATAGTTATTGTTGTTATTATTGTTATTGTTGTTATTGTTGTTATTATTGTTATTATTGTTATTATTATTATTATTATAATTATAAATGTTATATTGTTATTATTGTTATTGTTGTTATTGTTGTTATTGTTGTTATTGTTGTTATTGTTATTATTGTTATTGTTATTGTTATTATTGTTATTATTGTTATTATTGTTCTTATTACTATTATTGTTATTATTGTTATTATTGTTATTAGTGTTATTAATGCTATTATCGTTATTGTTGTTATTGTTGTTATTGTTGTTATTATTTTCATTATAGTTATCGTTGTTATTATTGTTATTGTTGTTATTGTTGTTATTATTGTTATTGTTGTTATTATTGTTATTATTGTTATTATTATTATTATTGTTATTAATGTTATATTGTTATTATTGTTATTGTTGTTATTGTTGTTATTATTGTTATTATTGTCATTGTTTTTATTATTGTTATTGTTGTTATTATTGTTATTATTGTTATTATCGTTATTGTTGTTAATGTTGTTATTGTTGTTATTATTTTGTATTTCTTGTTATTGTTGTTATTATTGTTATTGTTGTTATTCTCGTTATTGTTGTTGTTATTGTTATTTTTGTTATTGTTATTATTGTTATTATTGTTATCGTTGTTATTATTGTTTTTATTGTTATTATTGTTATTGTTATTGTTGTTATTATTGTTATTGTTTTTGTTATTATTGTTATTATTTTTATTATTGTTATTATTTTTGTTATTGTTATTGTTGTTATTATACTTATTAATGTGTTATTGTTATTATTGTTATTGTTATTGTTGCTATTATTGTTATTGTTATTGTTATTATTGTTACTATTGTTATTATTGTTATTATTGTTGTTATTGTTATTGTTGTTATTATTCTTATTATTGTGTTATTGTTATTATTGTTATTATTGTTATTGTTGTTATTATTGTTGTTATTATTGTTATTGTTGTTATTGTTATTATTGTTATTATTGTTATTATTGTTATTATTGTTATTGTTATTGTTATTATTGTTATTATTGTTATTATTGTTATTATTGTTCTTATTGCTATTATTGTTATTATTGTCATTATTGTTATTAGTGTTATTAATGTTATTATCGTTATTGTTGTTACTGTTGTTATTGTTGTTATTATTTTTATTATAGTTAATGTTGTTGTTATTGTTATTGTTGTTATTGTTTGTATTATTGTTATTATTGTTATTATTATTATTATTATTATTAACGTTATATTGTTATTATTGTTATTGTTGTTATTGTTGTTATTGTTGTTATTGTTCTTATTGTTGTTATTATTGTTATTATTGTTATTGTTTTTATTATTGTTATTGTTGTTATTGTTGTTATTATTGTTATTATTGTTGTTATTTGTTAATGTGGTTATTATTGTTATTGTTGTTATTGTTGTTATTGTTGTTGTTATTGTTGTTATTGTTGTTATCTTTGTTATTATTGTTATTGTTGTTATTGTTGTTATTATTGTTCTTATTGTTATTGTTGTTATTATTGTTATTGTTGCTATTGTTGTTATTGTTGTTATTGTTATTGTTGTTAGTATTGTTATTGTTGTTATTGTTATTATTGTTATTATTGTTATTAGTGTTATTAATGTTATTTTCGTTATTGTTGTTATTGTTGTTATTATTTTTATTAAAGTTATTGTTGTTATTATTGTTATTGTTGTTATTGTTGTTATTATTGTAATTATTGTTATTAATATTATTATTGTTATTAATGTTATATTGTTATTATTGTTATTGTTGTAAACGTTGTTATTGTTGTTATTGATGTAATTATTTTTATCGTTGTTATTGTTGTTATTATTGTTATTGTTGTTATTGTTGTTATTATTGTAATTATTGTTATTAATATTATTATTGTCATTAATGTTATATTGTTATTATTGTTATTGTTGTAAACGTTGTTATTGTTGTTATTGATGTAATTATTTTTATCGTTGTTATTGTTAATGTTGTTATTATTGTTATTGTTGTTATTGTTGTTGTTATTGTTGTTATTGTTGTTATTATTGTTATTGTTTTTATTATTGTTATTGTTATTGTCATTATTGTAATTATTATTAATATTGTTATTATTGTTATTATTGTTATTATTGTTATTGTTGTTATTTTTGTTATTGTTGTTATTGTTTGTAGTATTGTTATTGTTGTTGTTATTGTTAATGTGGTTATTATTGTTATTGTTGTTATTGTTGTTATTGTTGTTATTATTTTTATTAAAGTTATTGTTGTTATTATTGTTATTGTTGTTATTATTTTTATTATAGTTATTGTTGTTATTATTGTTATTGTTGTTATTGTTGTTATTATTGTTATTATTGTTATTATTATTATTATTGTTATTAATGTTATATTGTTATTATTATTATTGTTGTTATTGTTGTTATTGTTGTTATTGTTTTTATTGTTGTTATTGTTGTTATTATTGTTATTATTGTTATTGTTTTTATTATTGTTATTGTTGTTATTATTATTATTATTGTTATTAATGTTATACTGTTAATATTGTTATTGTTGTTATTGTTGTTATTATTGTTGTTATTTTTGTTATTGTTGTTATTGTTATTATTGTTATTATTGTTATTATTGTTTTTATTGTTATTGTTATTGTTATTATTGTTATTATTGTTATTATTGTTATTATTGTTCTTATTACTATTATTGTTATAATGTTATTATTGTTATTAGTGTTATTAATGTTATTATCGTTATTGTTGTTATTGTTGTTATTGTTGTTATTATTTTTATTATAGTTATTGTTGTTATTGTTGTTATTGTTGTTATTAATGTTATTATTGTTATTATTATTATTATTGTAATTAATGTTATATTGTTATTATTATTATTATTGTTAATAATGTTATATTGTTATTATTGTTATTGTTGTTATTGTTGTTATTATTGTTATTGTTGTTATTATTGTTGATATTATCGTTATTGTTGTTATTGTTATTATTGTTATTGTTATTGTTATTATTGTTATTATTGTTATTATTGTTCTTATTACTATTATTGTTATTATTGTTATTATTGTTATTAGTGTTATTAATGCTATTATCGTTATTGTTGTTATTGTTGTTATTGTTGTTATTATTTTCATTATAGTTATCGTTGTTATTATTGTTATTGTTGTTATTGTTGTTATTATTGTTATTGTTGTTATTATTGTTATTATTGTTATTATTATTATTATTGTTATTAATGTTATATTGTTATTATTGTTATTGTTGTTATTGTTGTTATTATTGTTATTATTGTCATTGTTTTTATTATTGTTATTGTTGTTATTATTGTTATTATTGTTATTATCGTTATTGTTGTTAATGTTGTTATTGTTGTTATTATTTTGTATTTCTTGTTATTGTTGTTATTATTGTTATTGTTGTTATTCTCGTTATTGTTGTTGTTATTGTTATTTTTGTTATTGTTATTATTGTTATTATTGTTATCGTTGTTATTATTGTTTTTATTGTTATTATTGTTATTGTTATTGTTGTTATTATTGTTATTGTTATTGTTATTATTGTTATTATTTTTATTATTGTTATTATTTTTGTTATTGTTATTGTTGTTATTATACTTATTAATGTGTTATTGTTATTATTGTTATTGTTATTGTTGTTATTATTGTTATTGTTATTGTTATTATTGTTACTATTGTTATTATTGTTATTATTGTTGTTATTGTTATTGTTGTTATTATTCTTATTATTGTGTTATTGTTATTATTGTTATTATTGTTATTGTTGTTATTATTGTTGTTATTATTGTTATTGTTGTTATTGTTATTATTGTTATTATTGTTATTATTGTTATTATTGTTATTGTTATTGTTATTATTGTTATTATTGTTATTATTGTTATTATTGTTCTTATCGCTATTATTGTTATTATTGTCATTATTGTTATTAGTGTTATTAATGTTATTATCGTTATTGTTGTTACTGTTGTTATTGTTGTTATTATTTTTATTATAGTTAATGTTGTTGTTATTGTTATTGTTGTTATTGTTGGTATTATTGTTATTATTGTTATTATTATTATTATTATTATTAACGTTATATTGTTATTATTGTTATTGTTGTTATTGTTGTTATTGTTGTTATTGTTCTTATTGTTGTTATTATTGTTATTATTGTTATTGTTTTTATTATTGTTATTGTTGTTATTGTTGTTATTATTGTTATTATTGTTGTTATTTGTTAATGTGGTTATTATTGTTATTGTTGTTATTGTTGTTATTGTTGTTGTTACTGTTGTTATTGTTGTTATCTTTGTTATTATTGTTATTGTTGTTATTGTTGTTATTATTGTTCTTATTGTTATTGTTGTTATTATTGTTATTGTTGCTATTGTTGTTATTGTTGTTATTGTTATTGTTGTTAGTATTGTTATTGTTGTTATTGTTATTATTGTTATTATTGTTATTAGTGTTATTAATGTTATTTTCGTTATTGTTGTTATTGTTGTTATTATTTTTATTAAAGTTATTGTTGTTATTATTGTTATTGTTGTTATTGTCGTTATTATTGTAATTATTGTTATTAATATTATTATTGTTATTAATGTTATATTGTTATTATTGTTATTGTTGTAAACGTTGTTATTGTTGTTATTGATGTAATTATTTTTATCGTTGTTATTGTTGTTATTATTGTTATTGTTGTTATTGTTGTTATTATTGTAATTATTGTTATTAATATTATTATTGTTATTAATGTTATATTGTTATTATTGTTATTGTTGT
>NC_060959.1:1683875-1696375 GCF_910589235.1 Vespa crabro | reverse complement strand
TTGTTATTGTTGTTATTGTTGTTATTATTTTTATTATAGTTATTGTTGTTATTATTGTTATTATTGTTATTATCGTTATTGTTGTTATTATTATTAATGTTATATTGTTATTATTGTTATTGTTGTTATTGTTGTTATTGTTGTTCTTGTTGTTATTGTTGTTATTATTGTTATTATTGTTATTGTTTTTTTATTGTTATTGTTGTTATTGTTGTTATTAATGTTATTATTGTTATTATTATTATTATTGTAATTAATGTTATATTGTTATTATTATTATTATTGTTAATAATGTTATATTGTTATTATTGTTATTGTTGTTATTGTTGTTATTATTGTTATTGTTGTTATTATTGTTGTTATTATCGTTATTGTTGTTATTGTTATTATTGTTATTATTGTTATTATTGTTATTATTGTTATTGTTATTGTTATTATTGTTATTATTGTTATTATTGTTATTATAGTTCTTATTGATATTATTGTTATTATTGTTATTATTGTTATTAGTGTTATTAATGTTATTATCGTTATTGTTGTTACTGTTGTTATTGTTGTTATTATTGTTATTATTGTTATTATTATTATTATTATTATTAACGTTATATTGTTATTATTGTTATTGTTGTTATTGTTGTTTTTGTTGTTATTGTTGTTATTATTGTTATTATTGTTATTGTTTTTATTATTGTTATTGTTATTTTTGTTATTATTGTTATTGTTGTTATTGTTGTTGTTATTGTTAATGTGGTTATTATTGTTATTATTGTTATTGTTGTTATTATTGTTATTATGGTTATTATTATTATTATTGTTATTAATGTTATATTGTTATTATTGTTATTGTTGTTATTGTTGTTATTATTGTTATTATTGTTATTGTTTTTATTTTTGTTATTGTTGTTATTATTGTTATTATTGTTATTATCGTTATTGTTGTTAATGTTGTTATTGTTGTTATTATTTTGTATTTCTTGTTATTGTTGTTATTATTGTTACTGTTGTTATTGTTGTTATTGTTGTTGTTATTGTTATTTTTGTTATTGTTATTATTGTAATTATTGTTATCGTTGTTATTATTGTTATTATTGTTATTATTATTATTATTATTGTCATTATTGTTATTATTATTGTTATTATTGTTATTATTGTTATTATTGTTATTGTTGTTATTTTTGTTATTGTTGTTATTGTTGTTATTATTGTTATTGTTGTTATTGTTGTTATTATTTGTTATTAATGTTATTATTGTTATTATTGTTATTATTGTTATTATTGTTATTATTGTTATTGTTATTGTTATTATTATTATTGTTGTTATTATTGTTATTATTGTTATTATTGTTATTATTGTTATTATTGTTATTATTGTTATTGTTTTGTTGTTATTATTGTTATTGTTATTGTTATTATTGTTATTATTGTTATTATTGTTATTATTGTTGTTATTGTTATTGTTGTTATTATTCTTATTATTGTGTTATTGTTATTATTGTTATTATTGTTATTGTTGTTATTATTGTTGTTATTATTGTTATTGTTGTTATTGTTATTATTGTTATTATTGTTATTATTGTTATTATTGTTATTGTTATTGTTATTATTGTTATTATTGTTATTATTGTTATTATTGTTCTTATTGTTATTGTTGTTATTATTGTTATTGTTGCTATTGTTGTTATTGTTGTTATTGTTAGTATTGTTATTGTTGTTATTGTTATTATTGTTATTATTGTTATTAGTGTTATTAATGTTATTATCGTTATTGTTGTTATTGTTGTTATTGTTGTTATTATTTCTATTAAAGTTATTGTTGTTATTGTTGTTATTATTGTTATTATTGTTATTATTATTATTATTGTTATTAATGTTATATTGTTATTATTGTTATTGTTGTTATTGTTGTTATTGTTGTAATTATTGTTATCGTTGTTATTGTTAATGTTGTTATTATTGTTATTGTTGTTATTGTTGTTGTTATTGTTGTTATTGTTGTCATTGTTGTTATTATTGTTATTATTGTTATTATTATTATTATTGTTATTAATGTTATATTGTTATTATTGTTATTGTTATTTTTGTTATTATTGTTGTTGTTATTGTTATTATTGTTATTACTGTTATTATTGTTATTATTGTTATTATTGTTATTATTGTTATTAGTGTTATTAATGCTATTATCGTTATTGTTGTTATTGTTGTTATTGTTTTATTATTTTTATTATAGTTATTGTTGTTATCTTTGTTATTATTGTTCTTGTTGTTATTATTGTTATTGTTGTTATTGTTGTTATTGTTGTTATTGTTGTTATTGTTATTGTTGTTATTATTGTTATTGTTGTTATTTTTATTATTGGTATTATTGTTATTATTGTATTATTGTTATTGTTATTGTTATAATTGTTATTATTGTTATTATTATTATTATTGTTCTTATTGCTATTATTGTTATTGTTGTTATTGTTTGTATTATTGTTATTGTTGTTATTGTTGTTATTATTTGTTATTAATGTTATTATTGTTATTATTGTTATTATTGTTATTGTTTTTATTATTGTTATTGTTATTGTCATTATTGTTATTATTATTATTGTTGTTATTATTGTTATTATTGTTATTATTGTTATTATTGTTATTATTGTTATTATTGTCATTGTTATTTTTGTTATTATTGTTGTTGTTATTGTTATTATTGTTATTATTGTTATTATTGTTATTATTGTTGTTATTGTTATTGTTGTTATTATTCTTATTATTGTTGTTATTGTTATTATTGTTATTATTGTTATTATTTTTGTTATAGTTATTGTTGTTATTATTGTTATTGTTGTTATTGTTGTTATTATTGTTATTATTGTTATTATTATTATTATTATAATTATTAATGTTATATTGTTATTATTGTTATTGTTGTTATTGTTGTTATTGTTGTTATTGTTGTTATTATTGTTATTATTGTTATTGTTTTTGTTATTATTGTTATTATTGTTATTATTGTTCTTATTACTATTATTGTTATTATTGTTATTATTGTTATTAGTGTTATTAATGCTATTATCGTTATTGTTGTTATTGTTGTTATTGTTGTTATTATTTTCATTATAGTTATTGTTGTTATTATTTTCATTATAGTTATTGTTGTTATTATTGTTATTGTTGTTATTGTTGTTATTATTGTTATTGTTGTTATTATTGTTATTATTGTTATTATTATTATTATTGTTATTAATGTTATATTGTTATTATTGTTATTGTTGTTATTATTGTTATTATTGTCATTGTTTTTATTATTGTTATTGTTGTTATTATTGTTATTATTGTTATTATCGTTATTGTTGTTAATGTTGTTATTGTTGTTATTATTTTGTATTTCTTGTTATTGTTGTTATTATTGTTATTGTTGTTATACTCGTTATTGTTGTTGTTATTGTTATTTTTGTTATTGTTATTATTGTTATTATTGTTATCGTTGTTATTATTGTTTTTATTGTTATTATTGTTATTGTTATTGTTGTTATTATTGTTATTGATATTGTTATTATTGTTATTATTTTTATTATTGTTATTATTTTTGTTATTGTTATTGTTGTTATTATACTTATTAATGTGTTATTGTTATTATTGTTATTGTTATTGTTATTATTGTTACTATTGTTATTATTGTTATTATTGTTGTTATTGTTATTGTTGTTATTATTCTTATTATTGTGTTATTGTTATTATTGTTATTATTGTTATTGTTGTTATTATTGTTGTTATTATTGTTATTGTTGTTATTGTTATTATTGTTATTATTGTTATTATTGTTATTATTGTTATTGTTATTGTTATTTTTGTTATTATTGTTATTATTGTTATTATTGTTCTTATTGCTATTATTGTTATTATTGTCATTATTGTTATTAGTGTTATTAATGTTATTATCGTTATTGTTGTTACTGTTGTTATTGTTGTTATTATTTTTATTATATTTAATGTTGTTGTTATTGTTATTGTTGTTATTGTTGGTATTATTGTTATTATTGTTATTATTATTATTATTATTATTAACGTTATATTGTTATTATTGTTATTGTTGTTATTGTTGTTATTGTTGTTATTGTTCTTATTGTTGTTATTATTGTTATTATTGTTATTGTTTTTATTATTGTTATTGTTGTTATTGTTGTTATTATTGTTATTATTGTTGTTATTTGTTAATGTGGTTATTATTGTTATTGTTGTTATTGTTGTTATTGTTGTTGTTATTGTTGTTATTGTTGTTATCTTTGTTATTATTGTTATTGTTGTTATTGTTGTTATTATTGTTCTTATTGTTATTGTTGTTATTATTGTTATTGCTGCCATTGTTGTTATTGTTGTTATTGTTATTGTTGTTAGTATTGTTATTGTTGTTATTGTTATTATTGTTATTATTGTTATTAGTGTTATTAATGTTATTTTCGTTATTGTTGTTATTGTTGTTATTATTTTTATTAAAGTTATTGTTGTTATTATTGTTATTGTTGTTATTGTTGTTATTATTGTAATTATTGTTATTAATATTATTATTGTTATTAATGTTATATTGTTATTATTGTTATTGTTGTAAACGTTGTTATTGTTGTTATTGATGTAATTATTTTTATCGTTGTTATTGTTGTTATTATTGTTATAGTTGTTATTGTTGTTATTATTGTAATTATTGTTATTAATATTATTATTGTTATTAATGTTATATTGTTATTATTGTTATTGTTGTAAACGTTGTTATTGTTGTTATTGATGTAATTATTTTTATCGTTGTTATTGTTAATGTTGTTATTATCGTTATTGTTGTTATTGTTGTTGTTATTGTTGTTATTGTTGTTATTATTGTTATTGTTTTTATTATTGTTATTGTTATTGTCATTATTGTAATTATTATTAATATTGTTATTATTGTTATTATTGTTATTATTGTTATTGTTGTTATTTTTGTTATTGTTGTTATTGTTTGTAGTATTGTTATTGTTGTTGTTATTGTTAATGTGGTTATTATTGTTATTGTTGTTATTGTTGTTATTGTTGTTATTATTTTTATTAAAGTTATTGTTGTTATTATTGTTATTGTTGTTATTATTTTTATTATAGTTATTGTTGTTATTATTGTTATTGTTGTTATTGTTGTTATTATTGTTATTATTGTTATTATTATTATTATTGTTATTAATGTTATATTGTTATTATTGTTATTGTTGTTATTGTTGTTATTGTTGTTATTGTTTTTATTGTTGTTATTGTTGTTATTATTGTTATTATTGTTATTGTTTTTATTATTGTTATTGTTGTTATTATTATTATTATTGTTATTAATGTTATACTGTTATTATTGTTATTGTTGTTATTGTTGTTATTATTGTTGTTATTATTGTTATTGTTGTTATTGTTATTATTGTTATTATTGTTATTATTGTTTTTATTGTTATTGTTATTGTTATTATTGTTATTATTGTTATTATTGTTATTATTGTTCTTATTACTATTATTGTTATAATGTTATTATTGTTATTAGTGTTATTAATGTTATTATCGTTATTGTTGTTATTGTTGTTATTGTTGTTATTATTTTTATTATAGTTATTGTTGTTATTATTGTTATTGTTGTTATTGTTGTTATTATTGTTCTTATTGTTATTATTATTATTATTTTTATTAATGTTATATTGTTATTATTGTTATTATTGTTATTGTTATTGTTATTATTATTATTGTTGTTATTATTGTTATTATTGTTATTATTGTTATTATTGTTATTATTGTTATTGTTGTTATTGTTGTTATTGTTGTTCTTGTTGTTATTATTTTTATTATAGTTATTGTTCTTATTATTGTTATTGTTGTTATTGTTGTTATTATTGTTATTATTGTTATTATTATTATTATTATTAATGTTATATTGTTATTATTGTTATTGTTGTTATTGTTGTTATTGTTGTTCTTGTTGTTATTGTTGTTATTATTGTTATTATTGTTATTGTTTTTTTATTGTTATTGTTGTTATTGTTGTTATTAATGTTATTATTGTTATTATTATTATTATTGTAATTAATGTTATATTGTTATTATTATTATTATTGTTAATAATGTTATATTGTTATTATTGTTATTGTTGTTATTGTTGTTATTATTGTTATTGTTGTTATTATTGTTGATATTATCGTTATTGTTGTTATTGTTATTATTGTTATTATTGTTATTATTGTTATTATTGTTATTATTGTTATTATAGTTCTTATTGATATTATTGTTATTATTGTTATTATTGTTATTAGTGTTATTAATGTTATTATCGTTATTGTTGTTACTGTTGTTATTGTTGTTATTATTGTTATTATTGTTATTATTATTATTATTATTATTAACGTTATATTGTTATTATTGTTATTGTTGTTATTGTTGTTTTTGTTGTTATTGTTGTTATTATTGTTATTATTGTTATTGTTTTTATTATTGTTATTGTTATTTTTGTTATTATTGTTATTGTTGTTATTGTTGTTGTTATTGTTTATGTGGTTATTATTGTTATTATTGTTATTGTTGTTATTATTGTTATTATGGTTATTATTATTATTATTGTTATTAATGTTATATTGTTATTATTGTTATTGTTGTTATTGTTGTTATTATTGTTATTATTGTTATTGTTTTTATTATTGTTATTGTTGTTATTATTGTTATTATTGTTATTATCGTTATTGTTGTTAATGTTGTTATTGTTGTTATTATTTTGTATTTCTTGTTATTGTTGTTATTATTGTTACTGTTGTTATTGTTGTTATTGTTGTTGTTATTGTTATTTTTGTTATTGTTATTATTGTTATTATTGTTATCGTTGTTATTATTGTTATTATTGTTATTATTATTATTGTTACTGTCATTATTGTTATTATTATTGTTATTATTGTTATTATTGTTATTATTGTTATTGTTGTTATTTTTGTTATTGTTGATATTGTTGTTATTATTGTTATTGTTGTTATTGTTGTTATTATTTGTTATTAATGTTATTATTGTTATTATTGTTATTATTGTTATTATTGTTATTATTGTTATTGTTATTGTTATTATTATTATTGTTGTTATTATTGTTATTATTGTTATTATTGTTATTATTGTTATTGTTTTGTTGTTATTATTGTTATTGTTATTGTTATTATTGTTATTATTGTTATTATTGTTATTATTGTTGTTATTGTTATTGTTGTTATTATTCTTATTATTGTGTTATTGTTATTATTGTTATTATTGTTATTGTTGTTATTATTGTTGTTATTATTGTTATTGTTGTTATTGTTATTATTGTTATTATTGTTATTATTGTTATTATTGTTATTGTTATTGTTATTATTGTTATTATTGTTATTATTGTTATTATTGTTCTTATTGTTATTGTTGTTATTATTGTTATTGTTGCTATTGTTGTTATTGTTGTTATTGTTAGTATTGTTATTGTTGTTATTGTTATTATTGTTATTATTGTTATTAGTGTTATTAATGTTATTATCGTTATTGTTGTTATTGTTGTTATTGTTGTTATTATTTTTATTGTTTTTATTATTGTTATTGTTATTGTCATTATTGTTATTATTATTAATATTGTTATTATTGTTATTATTGTTATTATTGTTATTGTTGTTATTTTTGTTATTATTCTTATTGTTATTGTCATTATTGTCATTATTATTATTTTTATTATTATTATTATTGCTATTATTGTTATTGTTGTTATTTTTGTTATTGTTGTTATTGTTTGTATTATTGTTATTGTTGTTATTGTTGTTATTATTTGTTATTAATGTTATTATTGTTATTATTGTTATTATTGTTATTATTGTTATTATTGTTATTGTTATTGTTATTATTATTATTGTTGTTATTATTGTTATTATTGTTATTATTGTTATTATTGTTATTGTTATTGTTGTTATTATTGTTATTGTTATTGTTATTGTTATTATTGTTATTATTGTTATTATTGTTATTGTTGTTATTATTGTTGTTATTTTTGTTATTGTTGTTATTGTTATTATTGTTATTATTGTTATTATTGTTTTTATTGTTATTGTTATTGTTATTATTGTTATTATTGTTATTATTGTTATTATTGTTCTTATTACTATTATTGTTATTATTGTTATTATTGTTATTATTGTTATTAATGTTATTATCGTTATTGTTGTTATTGTTGTTATTGTTGTTATTATTTTTATTATAGTTATTGTTGTTATTATTGTTATTATTGTTATTGTTTTTATTATTGTTATTGTTGTTATTATTGTTATTATTGTTATTATCGTTATTGTTGTTAATGTTGTTATTGTTGTTATTATTTTGTATATCTTGTTATTGTTGTTATTATTGTTATTGATGTTATTGTTGTTATTGTTGTTATTATTTTGTATTTCTTGTTATTGTTGTCATTGTTGCTATTGTTGTTGTTATTGATATTGTTGTTATTGTTGTTATTATTGTTATTATTGTTATTATTGTTATTGTTATTGTCATTATTGTTATTATTATTATTGTTATTATTATTATTATTGCTATTATTGTTATTGTTGTTATTTTTGTTATTGTTGTTATTGTTTGTATTATTGTTATTGTTGTTATTGTTGTTATTATTTGTTATTAATGTTATTATTGTTATTATTGTTATTATTGTTATTATTGTTATTATTGTTATTATTGTTATTGTTATTGTTATTATTATTATTGTTGTTATTATTGTTATTATTGTTATTATTGTTATTATTGTTATTATTGTTATTATTGTTATTGTTATTGTTATTATTGTTATTATTGTTATTATTGTTATTATTGTTCTTATTGTTATTGTTGTTATTATTGTTATTGTTGCTATTGTTGTTATTGTTGTTATTGTTAGTATTGTTATTGTTGTTATTGTTATTATTGTTATTATTGTTATTAGTGTTATTAATGTTATTATCGTTATTGTTGTTATTGTTGTTATTGTTGTTATTATTTTTATTAAAGTTATTGTTGTTATTATTGTTATTGTTGTTATTGTTGTTATTATTGTTATTATTGTTATTATTATTATTATTGTTATTAATGTTATATTGTTATTATTGTTATTGTTGTTATTGTTGTTATTGTTGTTATTATTGTTATTATTGTTATTAGTGTTATTAATGTTATTATCGTTATTGTTGTTATTGTTGTTATTGTTGTTATTATTTTTATTATAGTTATTGTTGTTATTAT
Source organism: Vespa crabro (assembly GCF_910589235.1). Classification (NCBI taxonomy): domain Eukaryota; kingdom Metazoa; phylum Arthropoda; class Insecta; order Hymenoptera; family Vespidae; genus Vespa; species Vespa crabro. The sequence continues at coordinate 1,687,129 of NC_060959.1, read as the reverse complement.
TGTTATTATTGTTATTATCGTTATTGTTGTTATTATTATTAATGTTATATTGTTATTATTGTTATTGTTGTTATTGTTGTTATTGTTGTTCTTGTTGTTATTGTTGTTATTATTGTTATTATTGTTATTGTTTTTTTATTGTTATTGTTGTTATTGTTGTTATTAATGTTATTATTGTTATTATTATTATTATTGTAATTAATGTTATATTGTTATTATTATTATTATTGTTAATAATGTTATATTGTTATTATTGTTATTGTTGTTATTGTTGTTATTATTGTTATTGTTGTTATTATTGTTGTTATTATCGTTATTGTTGTTATTGTTATTATTGTTATTATTGTTATTATTGTTATTATTGTTATTGTTATTGTTATTATTGTTATTATTGTTATTATTGTTATTATAGTTCTTATTGATATTATTGTTATTATTGTTATTATTGTTATTAATGTTATATTGTTATTATTGTTATTGTTGTTATTGTTGTTATTGTTGTAATTATTGTTATTATTGTTATTAGTGTTATTAATGTTATTATCGTTATTGTTGTTATTGTTGTTATTGTTGTTATTATTTTTATTATAGTTATTGTTGTTATTATTGTTATTATTGTTATTATCGTTATTGTTGTTATTATTATTAATGTTATATTGTTATTATTGTTATTGTTGTTATTGTTGTTATTGTTGTTCTTGTTGTTATTGTTGTTATTATTGTTATTATTGTTATTGTTTTTTTATTGTTATTGTTGTTATTGTTGTTATTAATGTTATTATTGTTATTATTATTATTATTGTAATTAATGTTATATTGTTATTATTATTATTATTGTTAATAATGTTATATTGTTATTATTGTTATTGTTGTTATTGTTGTTATTATTGTTATTGTTGTTATTATTGTTGTTATTATCGTTATTGTTGTTATTGTTATTATTGTTATTATTGTTATTATTGTTATTATTGTTATTGTTATTGTTATTATTGTTATTATTGTTATTATTGTTATTATAGTTCTTATTGATATTATTGTTATTATTGTTATTATTGTTATTAGTGTTATTAATGTTATTATCGTTATTGTTGTTACTGTTGTTATTGTTGTTATTATTGTTATTATTGTTATTATTATTATTATTATTATTAACGTTATATTGTTATTATTGTTATTGTTGTTATTGTTGTTTTTGTTGTTATTGTTGTTATTATTGTTATTATTGCTATTGTTTTTATTATTGTTATTGTTATTTTTGTTATTATTGTTATTGTTGTTATTGTTGTTGTTATTGTTAATGTGGTTATTATTGTTATTATTGTTATTGTTGTTATTATTGTTATTATGGTTATTATTATTATTATTGTTATTAATGTTATATTGTTATTATTGTTATTGTTGTTATTGTTGTTATTATTGTTATTATTGTTATTGTTTTTATTTTTGTTATTGTTGTTATTATTGTTATTATTGTTATTATCGTTATTGTTGTTAATGTTGTTATTGTTGTTATTATTTTGTATTTCTTGTTATTGTTGTTATTATTGTTACTGTTGTTATTGTTGTTATTGTTGTTGTTATTGTTATTTTTGTTATTGTTATTATTGTTATTATTGTTATCGTTGTTATTATTGTTATTATTGTTATTATTATTATTATTATTGTCATTATTGTTATTATTATTGTTATTATTGTTATTATTGTTATTATTGTTATTGTTGTTATTTTTGTTATTGTTGTTATTGTTGTTATTATTGTTATTGTTGTTATTGTTGTTATTATTTGTTATTAATGTTATTATTGTTATTATTGTTATTATTGTTATTATTGTTATTATTGTTATTGTTATTGTTATTATTATTATTGTTGTTATTATTGTTATTATTGTTATTATTGTTATTATTGTTATTATTGTTATTATTGTTATTGTTTTGTTGTTATTATTGTTATTGTTATTGTTATTATTGTTATTATTGTTATTATTGTTATTATTGTTGTTATTGTTATTGTTGTTATTATTCTTATTATTGTGTTATTGTTATTATTGTTATTATTGTTATTGTTGTTATTATTGTTGTTATTATTGTTATTGTTGTTATTGTTATTATTGTTATTATTGTTATTATTGTTATTATTGTTATTGTTATTGTTATTATTGTTATTATTGTTATTATTGTTATTATTGTTCTTATTGTTATTGTTGTTATTATTGTTATTGTTGCTATTGTTGTTATTGTTGTTATTGTTAGTATTGTTATTGTTGTTATTGTTATTATTGTTATTATTGTTATTAGTGTTATTAATGTTATTATCGTTATTGTTGTTATTGTTGTTATTGTTGTTATTATTTCTATTAAAGTTATTGTTGTTATTATTGTTATTGTTGTTATTGTTGTTATTATTGTTATTATTGTTATTATTATTATTATTGTTATTAATGTTATATTGTTATTATTGTTATTGTTGTTATTGTTGTTATTGTTGTAATTATTGTTATCGTTGTTATTGTTAATGTTGTTATTATTGTTATTGTTGTTATTGTTGTTGTTATTGTTGTTATTGTTGTCATTGTTGTTATTATTGTTATTATTGTTATTATTATTATTATTGTTATTAATGTTATATTGTTATTATTGTTATTGTTATTTTTGTTATTATTGTTGTTGTTATTGTTATTATTGTTATTACTGTTATTATTGTTATTATTGTTATTATTGTTATTATTGTTATTAGTGTTATTAATGCTATTATCGTTATTGTTGTTATTGTTGTTATTGTTTTATTATTTTTATTATAGTTATTGTTGTTATCTTTGTTATTATTGTTCTTGTTGTTATTATTGTTATTGTTGTTATTGTTGTTATTGTTGTTATTGTTGTTATTGTTATTGTTGTTATTATTGTTATTGTTGTTATTTTTATTATTGGTATTATTGTTATTATTGTATTATTGTTATTGTTATTGTTATAATTGTTATTATTGTTATTATTATTATTATTGTTCTTATTGCTATTATTGTTATTGTTGTTATTGTTTGTATTATTGTTATTGTTGTTATTGTTGTTATTATTTGTTATTAATGTTATTATTGTTATTATTGTTATTATTGTTATTGTTTTTATTATTGTTATTGTTATTGTCATTATTGTTATTATTATTATTGTTGTTATTATTGTTATTATTGTTATTATTGTTATTATTGTTATTATTGTTATTATTGTCATTGTTATTTTTGTTATTATTGTTGTTGTTAT
>NC_060959.1:1657500-1680000 GCF_910589235.1 Vespa crabro | reverse complement strand
TTATTATTGTTATTATTGTTCTTATTGCTATTATTGTTATTATTGTCATTATTGTTATTAGTGTTATTAATGTTATTATCGTTATTGTTGTTACTGTTGTTATTGTTGTTATTATTTTTATTATAGTTAATGTTGTTATTATTGTTATTGTTGTTATTGTTGGTATTATTGTTATTATTGTTATTATTATTATTATTATTATTAACGTTATATTGTTATTATTGTTATTGTTGTTATTGTTGTTATTGTTGTTATTGTTGTTATTGTTGTTATTATTGTTATTATTGTTATTGTTTTTATTATTGTTATTGTTGTTATTGTTGTTATTATTGTTATTATTGTTGTTATTTGTTAATGTGGTTATTATTGTTATTGTTGTTATTGTTGTTATTGTTGTTGTTATTGTTGTTATTGTTGTTATCTTTGTTATTATTGTTATTGATGTTATTGTTGTTATTATTGTTCTTATTGTTATTGTTGTTATTATTGTTATTGTTGCTATTGTTGTTATTGTTGTTATTGTTATTGTTGTTAGTATTGTTATTGTTGTTATTGTTATTATTGTTATTATTGTTATTAGTGTTATTAATGTTATTTTCGTTATTGTTGTTATTGTTGTTATTATTTTTATTAAAGTTATTGTTGTTATTATTGTTATTGTTGTTATTGTTGTTATTATTGTAATTATTGTTATTAATATTATTATTGTTATTAATGTTATATTGTTATTATTGTTATTGTTGTAAACGTTGTTATTGTTGTTATTGATGTAATTATTTTTATCGTTGTTATTGTTGTTATTATTGTTATTGTTGTTATTGTTGTTATTATTGTAATTATTGTTATTAATATTATTATTGTTATTAATGTTATATTGTTATTATTGTTATTGTTGTAAACGTTGTTATTGTTGTTATTGATGTAATTATTTTTATCGTTGTTATTGTTAATGTTGTTATTATTGTTATTGTTGTTATTGCTGTTGTTATTGTTGTTATTGTTGTTATTATTGTTATTGTTATTGTCATTATTGTTATTATTATTAATATTGTTATTATTGTTATTATTGTTATTATTGTTATTGTTGTTATTTTTGTTATTGTTGTTATTGTTTGTATTATTGTTATTGTTGTTGTTATTGTTAATGTGGTTATTATTGTTATTGTTGTTATTGTTGTTATTGTTGTGATTATTTTTATTAAAGTTATTGTTGTTATTATTGTTATTGTTGTTATTATTTTTATTATAGTTATTGTTGTTATTATTGTTATTGTTGTTATTGTTGTTATTATTGTTATTATTGTTATTATTATTATTATTGTTATTAATGTTATATTGTTATTATTGTTATTGTTGTTATTGTTGTTAGTGTTGTTATTGTTTTTATTGTTGTTATTGTTGTTATTATTGTTATTATTGTTATTGTTTTTATTATTGTTATTGTTGTTATTATTATTATTATTGTTATTAATGTTATATTGTTATTATTGTTATTGTTGTTATTGTTGTTATTATTGTTGTTATTTTTGTTATTGTTGTTATTGTTATTATTGTTATTATTGTTTTTATTGTTATTGTTATTGTTATTATTGTTATTATTGTTATTATTGTTATTATTGTTCTTATTACTATTATTGTTATAATGTTATTATTGTTACTAGTGTTATTAATGTTAGTATCGTTATTGTTGTTATTGTTGTTATTGTTGTTATTATTTTTATTATAGTTATTGTTGTTATTATTGTTATTGTTGTTATTGTTGTTATTATTGTTCTTATTGTTATTATTATTATTATTTTTATTAATGTTATATTGTTATTATTGTTATTGTTGTTATTGTTATTTTTGTTATTGTTATTATTGTTATTATTGTTATCGTTGTTATTATTGTTATTATTGTTATTATTATTATTGTTACTGTCATTATTGTTATTATTATTGTTATTATTGTTATTATTGTTATTATTGTTATTGTTGTTATTTTTGTTATTGTTGATATTGTTGTTATTATTGTTATTGTTGTTATTGTTGTTATTATTTGTTATTAATGTTATTATTGTTATTATTGTTATTATTGTTATTATTGTTATTATTGTTATTGTTATTGTTATTATTATTATTGTTGTTATTATTGTTATTATTGTTATTATTGTTATTATTGTTAATGTTTTGTTGTTATTATTGTTATTGTTATTGTTATTATTGTTATTATTGTTATTATTGTTATTATTGTTGTTATTGTTATTGTTGTTATTATTCTTATTATTGTGTTATTGTTATTATTGTTATTATTGTTATTGTTGTTATTATTGTTGTTATTATTGTTATTGTTGTTATTGTTATTATTGTTATTATTGTTATTATTGTTATTATTGTTATTGTTATTGTTATTATTGTTATTATTGTTATTATTGTTATTATTGTTCTTATTGTTATTGTTGTTATTATTGTTATTGTTGCTATTGTTGTTATTGTTGTTATTGTTGTTATTATTGTTATTATTGTTATTGTTTTTATTATTGTTATTGTTGTTATTATTATTATTATTGTTATTAATGTTATACTGTTATTATTGTTATTGTTGTTATTGATGTTATTATTGTTGTTATTTTTGTTATTGTTGTTATTGTTATTATTGTTATTATTGTTATTATTGTTTTTATTGTTATTGTTATTGTTATTATTGTTATTATTGTTATTATTGTTATTATTGTTCTTATTACTATTATTGTTATAATGTTATTATTGTTATTAGTGTTATTAATGTTATTATCGTTATTGTTGTTATTGCTGTTATTGTTGTTATTATTTTTATTATAGTTATTGTTGTTATTATTGTTATTGTTGTTATTGTTGTTATTATTGTTCTTATTGTTATTATTATTATTATTTTTATTAATGTTATATTGTTATTATTGTTATTATTGTTATTGTTATTGTTATTATTATTATTGTTGTTATTATTGTTATTATTGTTATTATTGTTATTATTGTTATTATTGTTATTGTTGTTATTGTTGTTATTGTTGTTCTTGTTGTTATTATTTTTATTATAGTTATTGTTCTTATTATTGTTATTCTTGTTATTGTTGTTATTATTGTTATTATTGTTATTATTATTATTATTATTAATGTTATATTGTTATTATTGTTATTGTTGTTATTGTTGTTATTGTTGTTCTTGTTGTTATTGTTGTTATTATTGTTATTATTGTTATTGTTTTTTTATTGTTATTGTTGTTATTGTTGTTATTAATGTTATTATTGTTATTATTATTATTATTGTAATTAATGTTATATTGTTATTATTATTATTATTGTTAATAATGTTATATTGTTATTATTGTTATTGTTGTTATTGTTGTTATTATTGTTATTGTTGTTATTATTGTTGATATTATCGTTATTGTTGTTATTGTTATTATTGTTATTATTGTTATTATTGTTATTGTTATTGTTATTATTGTTATTATTGTTATTATTGTTATTATAGTTCTTATTGATATTATTGTTATTATTGTTATTATTGTTATTAGTGTTATTAATGTTATTATCGTTATTGTTGTTACTGTTGTTATTGTTGTTATTATTGTTATTATTGTTATTATTATTATTATTATTATTAACGTTATATTGTTATTATTGTTATTGTTGTTATTGTTGTTTTTGTTGTTATTGTTGTTATTATTGTTATTATTGTTATTGTTTTTATTATTGTTATTGTTATTTTTGTTATTATTGTTATTGTTGTTATTGTTGTTGTTATTGTTTATGTGGTTATTATTGTTATTATTGTTATTGTTGTTATTATTGTTATTATGGTTATTATTATTATTATTGTTATTAATGTTATATTGTTATTATTGTTATTGTTGTTATTGTTGTTATTATTGTTATTATTGTTATTGTTTTTATTATTGTTATTGTTGTTATTATTGTTATTATTGTTATTATCGTTATTGTTGTTAATGTTGTTATTGTTGTTATTATTTTGTATTTCTTGTTATTGTTGTTATTATTGTTACTGTTGTTATTGTTGTTATTGTTGTTGTTATTGTTATTTTTGTTATTGTTATTATTGTTATTATTGTTATCGTTGTTATTATTGTTATTATTGTTATTATTATTATTGTTACTGTCATTATTGTTATTATTATTGTTATTATTGTTATTATTGTTATTATTGTTATTGTTGTTATTATTGTTATTGTTGATATTGTTGTTATTATTGTTATTGTTGTTATTGTTGTTATTATTTGTTATTAATGTTATTATTGTTATTATTGTTATTATTGTTATTATTGTTATTATTGTTATTGTTATTGTTATTATTATTATTGTTGTTATTATTGTTATTATTGTTATTATTGTTATTATTGTTATTGTTTTGTTGTTATTATTGTTATTGTTATTGTTATTATTGTTATTATTGTTATTATTGTTATTATTGTTGTTATTGTTATTGTTGTTATTATTCTTATTATTGTGTTATTGTTATTATTGTTATTATTGTTATTGTTGTTATTATTGTTGTTATTATTGTTATTGTTGTTATTGTTATTATTGTTATTATTGTTATTATTGTTATTATTGTTATTGTTATTGTTATTATTGTTATTATTGTTATTATTGTTATTATTGTTCTTATTGTTATTGTTGTTATTATTGTTATTGTTGCTATTGTTGTTATTGTTGTTATTGTTAGTATTGTTATTGTTGTTATTGTTATTATTGTTATTATTGTTATTAGTGTTATTAATGTTATTATCGTTATTGTTGTTATTGTTGTTATTGTTGTTATTATTGTTATTAGTGTTATTATTATTATTATTGTTATTAATGTTATATTGTTATTATTGTTATTGTTGTTATTGTTGTTATTGTTGTAATTATTGTTATCGTTGTTATTGTTAATGTTGTTATTATTGTTATTGTTGTTATTGTTGTTGTTATTGTTGTTATTGTTGTCATTGTTGTTATTATTGATATTATTGTTATTATTATTATTATTGTTATTAATGTTATATTGTTATTATTGTTATTGTTGTTATTGTTGTTATTGTTGTAATTATTGTCATCGTTGTTATTGTTATTATTGTTATTATTGTTCTTGTTGTTATTATTGTTATTGTTGTTATTGTTTGTATTATTGTTATTGTTGTTGTTATTGTTAATGTGGTTATTATTGTTATTGTTGTTATTGTTGTTATTGTTGTTGTTTTTGTTGTTATTGTTGTTATCTTTGTTATTATTGTTCTTGTTGTTATTATTATTATTGTTGTTATTGTTTGTTATTGTTGTTATTGTTGTTATTGTTATTGTTGTTATTATTGTTATTGTTGTTATTTTTATTATTGGTATTATTGTTATTATTGTATTATTGTTATTGTTACTGTTATAATTGTTATTATTGTTATTATTATTATTATTGTTCTTATTGCTATTATTGTTATTGTTGTTATTGTTTGTATTATTGTTATTGTTATTGTCATTATTGTTATTATTATTATTGTTGTTATTATTGTTATTATTGTTATTATTGTTGTTATTGTTATTGTTGTTATTATTCTTATTATTGTTGTTATTGTTATTATTGTTATTATTGTTATTATTTTTGTTATAGTTATTGTTGTTATTATTGTTATTATTGTTATTATTATTATTATTGTTATTAATGTTATATTGTTATTATTGTTATTGTTGTTATTGTTGTTATTATTGTTATTATTGTCATTGTTTTTATTATTGTTATTGTTGTTATTATTGTTATTATTGTTATTATCGTTATTGTTGTTAATGTTGTTATTGTTGTTATTATTTTGTATTTCTTGTTATTGTTGTTATTATTGTTATTGTTGTTATTGTCGTTATTGTTGTTGTTATTGTTATTTTTGTTATTGTTATTATTGTTATTATTGTTATCGTTGTTATTATTGTTTTTATTGTTATTATTGTTATTGTTATTGTTGTTATTATTGTTATTGTTATTGTTATTATTGTTATTATTTTTATTATTGTTATTATTTTTGTTATTGTTATTGTTGTTATTATTCTTATTAATGTGTTATTGTTATTATTGTTATTGTTATTGTTGTTATTATTGTTATTGTTATTGTTATTATTGTTACTATTGTTATTATTGTTATTATTGTTGTTATTGTTATTGTTGTTATTATTCTTATTATTATGTTATTGTTATTAGTGTTATTAATGTTATTATCGTTATTGTTGTTACTGTTGTTATTATTGTTATTATTTTTGTTATAGTTAATGTTGTTATTATTGTTATTGTTGTTATTGTTGGTATTATTGTTATTATTGTTATTATTATTATTATTATTATTAACGTTATATTGTTATTATTGTTATTGTTGTTATTGTTGTTATTGTTGTTATTGTTGTTATTGTTGTTATTATTGTTATTATTGTTATTGTTTTTATTATTGTTATTGTTGTTATTGTTGTTATTATTGTTATTATTGTTGTTATTTGTTAATGTGGTTATTATTGTTATTGTTGTTATTGTTGTTATTGTTGTTGTTATTGTTGTTATTGTTGTTATCTTTGTTATTATTGTTATTGATGTTATTGTTGTTATTATTGTTCTTATTGTTATTGTTGTTATTATTGTTATTGTTGCTATTGTTGTTATTGTTGTTATTGTTATTGTTGTTAGTATTGTTATTGTTGTTATTGTTATTATTGTTATTATTGTTATTAGTGTTATTAATGTTATTTTCGTTATTGTTGTTATTGTTGTTATTATTTTTATTAAAGTTATTGTTGTTATTATTGTTATTGTTGTTATTGTTGTTATTATTGTAATTATTGTTATTAATATTATTATTGTTATTAATGTTATATTGTTATTATTGTTATTGTTGTAAACGTTGTTATTGTTGTTATTGATGTAATTATTTTTATCGTTGTTATTGTTGTTATTATTGTTATTGTTGTTATTGTTGTTATTATTGTAATTATTGTTATTAATATTATTATTGTTATTAATGTTATATTGTTATTATTGTTATTGTTGTAAACGTTGTTATTGTTGTTATTGATGTAATTATTTTTATCGTTGTTATTGTTAATGTTGTTATTATTGTTATTGTTGTTATTGTTGTTGTTATTGTAATTATTGTTATTAATATTATTATTGTTATTAATGTTATATTGTTATTATTGTTATTGTTGTAAACGTTGTTATTGTTGTTATTATTGTAATTATTGTTATTAATATTATTATTGTTATTAATGTTATATTGTTATTATTGTTATTGTTGTAAACGTTGTTATTGTTGTTATTGATGTAATTATTTTTATCGTTGTTATTGTTAATGTTGTTATTATTGTTATTGTTGTTATTGTTGTTGTTATTGTTGTTATTGTTGTTATTATTGTTATTGTTTTTATTATTGTTATTGTTATTGTCATTATTGTAATTATTATTAATATTGTTATTATTGTTATTATTGTTATTATTGTTATTGTTGTTATTTTTGTTATTGTTGTTATTGTTTGTAGTATTGTTATTGTTGTTGTTATTGTTAATGTGGTTATTATTGTTATTGTTGTTATTGTTGTTATTGTTGTTATTATTTTTATTAAAGTTATTGTTGTTATTATTGTTATTGTTGTTATTATTTTTATTATAGTTATTGTTGTTATTATTGTTATTGTTGTTATTGTTGTTATTATTGTTATTATTGTTATTATTATTATTATTGTTATTAATGTTATATTGTTATTATTGTTATTGTTGTTATTGTTGTTATTGTTGTTATTGTTTTTATTGTTGTTATTGTTGTTATTATTGTTATTATTGTTATTGTTTTTATTAATGTTATTGTTGTTATTATTATTATTATTGTTATTAATGTTATACTGTTATTATTGTTATTGTTGTTATTGTTGTTATTATTGTTGTTATTTTTGTTATTGTTGTTATTGTTATTATTGTTATTATTGTTATTATTGTTTTTATTGTTATTGTTATTGTTATTATTGTTATTATTGTTATTATTGTTATTATTGTTCTTATTACTATTATTGTTATAATGTTATTATTGTTATTAGTGTTATTAATGTTATTATCGTTATTGTTGTTATTGCTGTTATTGTTGTTATTATTTTTATTATAGTTATTGTTGTTATTATTGTTATTGTTGTTATTGTTGTTATTATTGTTCTTATTGTTATTATTATTATTATTTTTATTAATGTTATATTGTTATTATTGTTATTATTGTTATTGTTATTGTTATTATTATTATTGTTGTTATTATTGTTATTATTGTTATTATTGTTATTATTGTTATTATTGTTATTGTTGTTATTGTTGTTATTGTTGTTCTTGTTGTTATTATTTTTATTATAGTTATTGTTCTTATTATTGTTATTCTTGTTATTGTTGTTATTATTGTTATTATTGTTATTATTATTATTATTATTAATGTTATATTGTTATTATTGTTATTGTTGTTATTGTTGTTATTGTTGTTCTTGTTGTTATTGTTGTTATTATTGTTATTATTGTTATTGTTTTTTTATTGTTATTGTTGTTATTGTTGTTATTAATGTTATTATTGTTATTATTATTATTATTGTAATTAATGTTATATTGTTATTATTATTATTATTGTTAATAATGTTATATTGTTATTATTGTTATTGTTGTTATTGTTGTTATTATTGTTATTGTTGTTATTATTGTTGATATTATCGTTATTGTTGTTATTGTTATTATTGTTATTATTGTTATTATTGTTATTGTTATTGTTATTATTGTTATTATTGTTATTATTGTTATTATAGTTCTTATTGATATTATTGTTATTATTGTTATTATTGTTATTAGTGTTATTAATGTTATTATCGTTATTGTTGTTACTGTTGTTATTGTTGTTATTATTGTTATTATTGTTATTATTATTATTATTATTATTAACGTTATATTGTTATTATTGTTATTGTTGTTATTGTTGTTTTTGTTGTTATTGTTGTTATTATTGTTATTATTGTTATTGTTTTTATTATTGTTATTGTTATTTTTGTTATTATTGTTATTGTTGTTATTGTTGTTGTTATTGTTTATGTGGTTATTATTGTTATTATTGTTATTGTTGTTATTATTGTTATTATGGTTATTATTATTATTATTGTTATTAATGTTATATTGTTATTATTGTTATTGTTGTTATTGTTGTTATTATTGTTATTATTGTTATTGTTTTTATTATTGTTATTGTTGTTATTATTGTTATTATTGTTATTATCGTTATTGTTGTTAATGTTGTTATTGTTGTTATTATTTTGTATTTCTTGTTATTGTTGTTATTATTGTTACTGTTGTTATTGTTGTTATTGTTGTTGTTATTGTTATTTTTGTTATTGTTATTATTGTTATTATTGTTATCGTTGTTATTATTGTTATTATTGTTATTATTATTATTGTTACTGTCATTATTGTTATTATTATTGTTATTATTGTTATTATTGTTATTATTGTTATTGTTGTTATTTTTGTTATTGTTGATATTGTTGTTATTATTGTTATTGTTGTTATTGTTGTTATTATTTGTTATTAATGTTATTATTGTTATTATTGTTATTATTGTTATTATTGTTATTATTGTTATTGTTATTGTTATTATTATTATTGTTGTTATTATTGTTATTATTGTTATTATTGTTATTATTGTTATTGTTTTGTTGTTATTATTGTTATTGTTATTGTTATTATTGTTATTATTGTTATTATTGTTATTATTGTTGTTATTGTTATTGTTGTTATTATTCTTATTATTGTGTTATTGTTATTATTGTTATTATTGTTATTGTTGTTATTATTGTTGTTATTATTGTTATTGTTGTTATTGTTATTATTGTTATTATTGTTATTATTGTTATTATTGTTATTGTTATTGTTATTATTGTTATTATTGTTATTATTGTTATTATTGTTCTTATTGTTATTGTTGTTATTATTGTTATTGTTGCTATTGTTGTTATTGTTGTTATTGTTAGTATTGTTATTGTTGTTATTGTTATTATTGTTATTATTGTTATTAGTGTTATTAATGTTATTATTGTTATTGTTGTTATTGTTGTTATTGTTGTAATTATTGTTATCGTTGTTATTGTTAATGTTGTTATTATTGTTATTGTTGTTATTGTTGTTGTTATTGTTGTTATTGTTGTCATTGTTGTTATTATTGATATTATTGTTATTATTATTATTATTGTTATTAATGTTATATTGTTATTATTGTTATTGTTGTTATTGTTGTTATTGTTGTAATTATTGTCATCGTTGTTATTGTTATTATTGTTATTATTGTTATTGCTGTTATTTTTGTTATTGTTGTTATTGTTTGTATTATTGTTATTGTTGTTGTTATTGTTAATGTGGTTATTATTGTTATTGTTGTTATTGTTGTTATTGTTGTTGTTTTTGTTGTTATTGTTGTTATCTTTGTTATTATTGTTCTTGTTGTTATTATTATTATTGTTGTTATTGTTTGTTATTGTTGTTATTGTTGTTATTGTTATTGTTGTTATTATTGTTATTGTTGTTATTTTTATTATTGGTATTATTGTTATTATTGTATTATTGTTATTGTTACTGTTATAATTGTTATTATTGTTATTATTATTATTATTGTTCTTATTGCTATTATTGTTATTGTTGTTATTGTTTGTATTATTGTTATTGTTATTGTCATTATTGTTATTATTATTATTGTTGTTATTATTGTTATTATTGTTATTATTGTTGTTATTGTTATTGTTGTTATTATTCTTATTATTGTTGTTATTGTTATTATTGTTATTATTGTTATTATTTTTGTTATAGTTATTGTTGTTATTATTGTTATTATTGTTATTATTATTATTATTGTTATTAATGTTATATTGTTATTATTGTTATTGTTGTTATTGTTGTTATTATTGTTATTATTGTCATTGTTTTTATTATTGTTATTGTTGTTATTATTGTTATTATTGTTATTATCGTTATTGTTGTTAATGTTGTTATTGTTGTTATTATTTTGTATTTCTTGTTATTGTTGTTATTATTGTTATTGTTGTTATTGTCGTTATTGTTGTTGTTATTGTTATTTTTGTTATTGTTATTATTGTTATTATTGTTATCGTTGTTATTATTGTTTTTATTGTTATTATTGTTATTGTTATTGTTGTTATTATTGTTATTGTTATTGTTATTATTGTTATTATTTTTATTATTGTTATTATTTTTGTTATTGTTATTGTTGTTATTATTCTTATTAATGTGTTATTGTTATTATTGTTATTGTTATTGTTGTTATTATTGTTATTGTTATTGTTATTATTGTTACTATTGTTATTATTGTTATTATTGTTGTTATTGTTATTGTTGTTATTATTCTTATTATTATGTTATTGTTATTATTGTTATTATTGTTATTGTTGTTATTATTGTTGTTATTACTGTTATTGTTCTTATTGTTATTATTGTTATTATTGTTATTATTGTTATTATTGTTATTGTTATTGTTATTATTGTTATTATTGTTATTATTGTTATTATTGTTCTTATTGCTATTATTGTTATTATTGTCATTATTGTTATTAGTGTTATTAATGTTATTATCGTTATTGTTGTTACTGTTGTTATTGTTGTTATTATTTTTATTATAGTTATTGTTGTTATTATTGTTATTGTTGTTATTGTTGTTATTATTGTTATTATTGTTATTATTATTATTATTGTTATTAATGTTATATTGTTATTATTGTTATTGTTGTTATTGTTGTTATTGTTGTTATTGTTTTTATTGTTGTTATTGTTGTTATTATTGTTATTATTGTTATTGTTTTTATTATTGTTATTGTTGTTATTATTATTATTATTGTTATTAATGTTATACTGTTATTATTGTTATTGTTGTTATTGTTGTTATTATTGTTGTTATTTTTGTTATTGTTGTTATTGTTATTATTGTTATTATTGTTATTATTGTTTTTATTGTTATTGTTATTGTTATTATTGTTATTATTGTTATTATTGTTATTATTGTTCTTATTACTATTATTGTTATAATGTTATTATTGTTATTAGTGTTATTAATGTTATTATCGTTATTGTTGTTATTGCTGTTATTGTTGTTATTATTTTTATTATAGTTATTGTTGTTATTATTGTTATTGTTGTTATTGTTGTTATTATTGTTCTTATTGTTATTATTATTATTATTTTTATTAATGTTATATTGTTATTATTGTTATTATTGTTATTGTTATTGTTATTATTATTATTGTTGTTATTATTGTTATTATTGTTATTATTGTTATTATTGTTATTATTGTTATTGTTGTTATTGTTGTTATTGTTGTTCTTGTTGTTATTATTTTTATTATAGTTATTGTTGTTATTATTGTTATTATTGTTATTGTTGTTATTATTGTTATTATTGTTATTATTATTATTATTATTAATGTTATATTGTTATTATTGTTATTGTTGTTATTGTTGTTATTGTTGTTCTTGTTGTTATTGTTGTTATTATTGTTATTATTGTTATTGTTTTTTTATTGTTATTGTTGTTATTGTTGTTATTAATGTTATTATTGTTATTATTATTATTATTGTAATTAATGTTATATTGTTATTATTATTATTATTGTTAATAATGTTATATTGTTATTATTGTTATTGTTGTTATTGTTGTTATTATTGTTATTGTTGTTATTATTGTTGATATTATCGTTATTGTTGTTATTGTTAATATTGTTATTATTGTTATTATTGTTATTGTTATTGTTATTATTGTTATTATTGTTATTATTGTTATTATAGTTCTTATTGATATTATTGTTATTATTGTTATTATTGTTATTAGTGTTATTAATGTTATTATCGTTATTGTTGTTACTGTTGTTATTGTTGTTATTATTGTTATTATTGTTATTATTATTATTATTATTATTAACGTTATATTGTTATTATTGTTATTGTTGTTATTGTTGTTTTTGTTGTTATTGTTGTTATTATTGTTATTATTGTTATTGTTTTTATTATTGTTATTGTTATTTTTGTTATTATTGTTATTGTTGTTATTGTTGTTGTTATTGTTTATGTGGTTATTATTGTTATTATTGTTATTGTTGTTATTATTGTTATTATGGTTATTATTATTATTATTGTTATTAATGTTATATTGTTATTATTGTTATTGTTGTTATTGTTGTTATTATTGTTATTATTGTTATTGTTTTTATTATTGTTATTGTTGTTATTATTGTTATTATTGTTATTATCGTTATTGTTGTTAATGTTGTTATTGTTGTTATTATTTTGTATTTCTTGTTATTGTTGTTATTATTGTTACTGTTGTTATTGTTGTTATTGTTATTGTTATTGTTATTTTTGTTATTGTTATTATTGTTATTATTGTTATCGTTGTTATTATTGTTATTATTGTTATTATTATTATTGTTACTGTCATTATTGTTATTATTATTGTTATTATTGTTATTATTGTTATTATTGTTATTGTTGTTATTTTTGTTATTGTTGATATTGTTGTTATTATTGTTATTGTTGTTATTGTTGTTATTATTTGTTATTAATGTTATTATTGTTATTATTGTTATTATTGTTATTATTGTTATTAATGTTATTGTTATTGTTATTATTATTATTGTTGTTATTATTGTTATTATTGTTATTATTGTTATTATTGTTATTGTTTTGTTGTTATTATTGTTATTGTTATTGTTATTATTGTTATTATTGTTATTATTGTTATTATTGTTGTTATTGTTATTGTTGTTATTATTCTTATTATTGTGTTATTGTTATTATTGTTATTATTGTTATTGTTGTTATTATTGTTGTTATTATTGTTATTGTTGTTATTGTTATTATTGTTATTATTGTTATTATTGTTATTATTGTTATTGTTATTGTTATTATTGTTATTATTGTTATTATTGTTATTATTGTTCTTATTGTTATTGTTGTTATTATTGTTATTGTTGCTATTGTTGTTATTGTTGTTATTGTTAGTATTGTTATTGTTGTTATTGTTATTATTGTTATTATTGTTATTAGTGTTATTAATGTTATTATCGTTATTGTTGTTATTGTTGTTATTTTTGTTATTATTGTTATTAGTGTTATTATTATTATTATTGTTATTAATGTTATATTGTTATTATTGTTATTGTTGTTATTGTTGTTATTGTTGTAATTATTGTTATCGTTGTTATTGTTAATGTTGTTATTATTGTTATTGTTGTTATTGTTGTTGTTATTGTTGTTATTGTTGTCATTGTTGTTATTATTGTTATTATTGTTATTATTATTATTATTGTTATTAATGTTATATTGTTATTATTGTTATTGTTGTTATTGTTGTTATTGTTGTAATTATTGTCATCGTTGTTATTGTTATTATTGTTATTATTGTTATTGTTGTTATTTTTGTTATTGTTGTTATTGTTTGTATTATTGTTATTGTTGTTGTTATTGTTAATGTGGTTATTATTGTTATTGTTGTTATTGTTGTTATTGTTGTTGTTTTTGTTGTTATTGTTGTTATCTTTGTTATTATTGTTCTTGTTGTTATTATTATTATTGTTGTTATTGTTTGTTATTGTTGTTATTGTTGTTATTGTTATTGTTGTTATTATTGTTATTGTTGTTATTTTTATTATTGGTATTATTGTTATTATTGTATTATTGTTATTGTTACTGTTATAATTGTTATTATTGTTATTATTATTATTATTGTTCTTATTGCTATTATTGTTATTGTTGTTATTGTTTGTATTATTGTTATTGTTATTGTCATTATTGTTATTATTATTATTGTTGTTATTATTGTTATTATTGTTATTATTGTTGTTATTGTTATTGTTGTTATTATTCTTATTATTGTTGTTATTGTTATTATTGTTATTATTGTTATTATTTTTGTTATAGTTATTGTTGTTATTATTGTTATTATTGTTATTATTATTATTATTGTTATTAATGTTATATTGTTATTATTGTTATTGTTGTTATTGTTGTTATTATTGTTATTATTGTCATTGTTTTTATTATTGTTATTGTTGTTATTATTGTTATTATTGTTATTATCGTTATTGTTGTTAATGTTGTTATTGTTGTTATTATTTTGTATTTCTTGTTAATGTTGTTATTATTGTTATTGTTGTTATTGTCGTTATTGTTGTTGTTATTGTTATTTTTGTTATTGTTATTATTGTTATTATTGTTATCGTTGTTATTATTGTTTTTATTGTTATTATTGTTATTGTTATTGTTGTTATTATTGTTATTGTTATTGTTATTATTGTTATTATTTTTATTATTGTTATTATTTTTGTTATTGTTATTGTTGTTATTATTCTTATTAATGTGTTATTGTTATTATTGTTATTGTTATTGTTGTTATTATTGTTATTGTTATTGTTGTTATTATTGTTATTGTTATTGTTATTATTGTTACTATTGTTATTATTGTTATTATTGTTGTTATTGTTATTGTTGTTATTATTCTTATTATTATGTTATTGTTATTATTGTTATTATTGTTATTGTTGTTATTATTGTTGTTATTACTGTTATTGTTCTTATTGTTATTATTGTTATTATTGTTATTATTGTTATTATTGTTATTGTTATTGTTATTATTGTTATTATTGTTATTATTGTTATTATTGTTCTTATTGCTATTATTGTTATTATTGTCATTATTGTTATTAGTGTTATTAATGTTATTATCGTTATTGTTGTTACTGTTGTTATTGTTGTTATTATTTTTATTATAGTTAATGTTGTTATTATTGTTATTGTTGTTATTGTTGGTATTATTGTTATTATTGTTATTATTATTATTATTATTATTAACGTTATATTGTTATTATTGTTATTGTTGTTATTGTTGTTATTGTTGTTATTGTTGTTATTGTTGTTATTATTGTTATTATTGTTATTGTTTTTATTATTGTTATTGTTGTTATTGTTGTTATTATTGTTATTATTGTTGTTATTTGTTAATGAGGTTATTATTGTTATTGTTGTTATTGTTGTTATTGTTGTTGTTATTGTTGTTATTGTTGTTATCTTTGTTATTATTGTTATTGATGTTATTGTTGTTATTATTGTTCTTATTGTTATTGTTGTTATTATTGTTATTGTTGCTATTGTTGTTATTGTTGTTATTGTTATTGTTGTTAGTATTGTTATTGTTGTTATTGTTATTATTGTTATTATTGTTATTAGTGTTATTAATGTTATTTTCGTTATTGTTGTTATTGTTGTTATTATTTTTATTAAAGTTATTGTTGTTATTATTGTTATTGTTGTTATTGTTGTTATTATTGTAATTATTGTTATTAATATTATTATTGTTATTAATGTTATATTGTTATTATTGTTATTGTTGTAAACGTTGTTATTGTTGTTATTGATGTAATTATTTTTATCGTTGTTATTGTTGTTATTATTGTTATTGTTGTTATTGTTGTTATTATTGTAATTATTGTTATTAATATTATTATTGTTATTAATGTTATATTGTTATTATTGTTATTGTTGTAAACGTTGTTATTGTTGTTATTGATGTAATTATTTTTATCGTTGTTATTGTTAATGTTGTTATTATTGTTATTGTTGTTATTGTTGTTGTTATTGTTGTTATTGTTGTTATTATTGTTATTGTTTTTATTATTGTTATTGTTATTGTCATTATTGTAATTATTATTAATATTGTTATTATTGTTATTATTGTTATTATTGTTATTGTTGTTATTTTTGTTATTGTTGTTATTGTTTGTAGTATTGTTATTGTTGTTGTTATTGTTAATGTGGTTATTATTGTTATTGTTGTTATTGTTGTTATTGTTGTTATTATTTTTATTAAAGTTATTGTTGTTATTATTGTTATTGTTGTTATTATTTTTATTATAGTTATTGTTGTTATTATTGTTATTGTTGTTATTGTTGTTATTATTGTTATTATTGTTATTATTATTATTATTGTTATTAATGTTATATTGTTATTATTGTTATTGTTGTTATTGTTGTTATTGTTGTTATTGTTTTTATTGTTGTTATTGTTGTTATTATTGTTATTATTGTTATTGTTTTTATTATTGTTATTGTTGTTATTATTATTATTATTGTTATTAATGTTATACTGTTATTATTGTTATTGTTGTTATTGTTGTTATTATTGTTGTTATTTTTGTTATTGTTGTTATTGTTATTATTGTTATTATTGTTATTATTGTTTTTATTGTTATTGTTATTGTTATTATTGTTATTATTGTTATTATTGTTATTATTGTTCTTATTATTATTATTGTTATAATGTTATTATTGTTATTAGTGTTATTAATGTTATTATCGTTATTGTTGTTATTGCTGTTATTGTTGTTATTATTTTTATTATAGTTATTGTTGTTATTATTGTTATTGTTGTTATTGTTGTTATTATTGTTCTTATTGTTATTATTATTATTATTTTTATTAATGTTATATTGTTATTATTGTTATTATTGTTATTGTTATTGTTATTATTATTATTGTTGTTATTATTGTTATTATTGTTATTATTGTTATTATTGTTATTATTGTTATTGTTGTTATTGTTGTTATTGTTGTTCTTGTTGTTATTATTTTTATTATAGTTATTGTTCTTATTATTGTTATTCTTGTTATTGTTGTTATTATTGTTATTATTGTTATTATTATTATTATTATTAATGTTATATTGTTATTATTGTTATTGTTGTTATTGTTGTTATTGTTGTTCTTGTTGTTATTGTTGTTATTATTGTTATTATTGTTATTGTTTTTTTATTGTTATTGTTGTTATTGTTGTTATTAATGTTATTATTGTTATTATTATTATTATTGTAATTAATGTTATATTGTTATTATTATTATTATTGTTAATAATGTTATATTGTTATTATTGTTATTGTTGTTATTGTTGTTATTATTGTTATTGTTGTTATTATTGTTGATATTATCGTTATTGTTGTTATTGTTATTATTGTTATTATTGTTATTATTGTTATTGTTATTGTTATTATTGTTATTATTGTTATTATTGTTATTATAGTTCTTATTGATATTATTGTTATTATTGTTATTATTGTTATTAGTGTTATTAATGTTATTATCGTTATTGTTGTTACTGTTGTTATTGTTGTTATTATTGTTATTATTGTTATTATTATTATTATTATTATTAACGTTATATTGTTATTATTGTTATTGTTGTTATTGTTGTTTTTGTTGTTATTGTTGTTATTATTGTTATTATTGTTATTGTTTTTATTATTGTTATTGTTATTTTTGTTATTATTGTTATTGTTGTTATTGTTGTTGTTATTGTTTATGTGGTTATTATTGTTATTATTGTTATTGTTGTTATTATTGTTATTATGGTTATTATTATTATTATTGTTATTAATGTTATATTGTTATTATTGTTATTGTTGTTATTGTTGTTATTATTGTTATTATTGTTATTGTTTTTATTATTGTTATTGTTGTTATTATTGTTATTATTGTTATTATCGTTATTGTTGTTAATGTTGTTATTGTTGTTATTATTTTGTATTTCTTGTTATTGTTGTTATTATTGTTACTGTTGTTATTGTTGTTATTGTTGTTGTTATTGTTATTTTTGTTATTGTTATTATTGTTATTATTGTTATCGTTGTTATTATTGTTATTATTGTTATTATTATTATTGTTACTGTCATTATTGTTATTATTATTGTTATTATTGTTATTATTGTTATTATTGTTATTGTTGTTATTTTTGTTATTGTTGATATTGTTGTTATTATTGTTATTGTTGTTATTGTTGTTATTATTTGTTATTAATGTTATTATTGTTATTATTGTTATTATTGTTATTATTGTTATTATTGTTATTGTTATTGTTATTATTATTATTGTTGTTATTATTGTTATTATTGTTATTATTGTTATTATTGTTATTGTTTTGTTGTTATTATTGTTATTGTTATTGTTATTATTGTTATTATTGTTATTATTGTTATTATTGTTGTTATTGTTATTGTTGTTATTATTCTTATTATTGTGTTATTGTTATTATTGTTATTATTGTTATTGTTGTTATTATTGTTGTTATTATTGTTATTGTTGTTATTGTTATTATTGTTATTATTGTTATTATTGTTATTATTGTTATTGTTATTGTTATTATTGTTATTATTGTTATTATTGTTATTATTGTTCTTATTGTTATTGTTGTTATTATTGTTATTGTTGCTATTGTTGTTATTGTTATTATTGTTATTATTGTTATTGTTGTTATTGTTATTATTGTTATTATTGTTATTAGTGTTATTAATGTTATTATCGTTATTGTTGTTATTGTTGTTATTGTTGTTATTATTGTTATTAGTGTTATTATTATTATTATTGTTATTAATGTTATATTGTTATTATTGTTATTGTTGTTATTGTTGTTATTGTTGTAATTATTGTTATCGTTGTTATTGTTAATGTTGTTATTATTGTTATTGTTGTTATTGTTGTTGTTATTGTTGTTATTGTTGTCATTGTTGTTATTATTGATATTATTGTTATTATTATTATTATTGTTATTAATGTTATATTGTTATTATTGTTATTGTTGTTATTGTTGTTATTGTTGTAATTATTGTCATCGTTGTTATTGTTATTATTGTTATTATTGTTATTATTGTTATTTTTGTTATTGTTGTTATTGTTTGTATTATTGTTATTGTTGTTGTTATTGTTAATGTGGTTATTATTGTTATTGTTGTTATTGTTGTTATTGTTGTTGTTTTTGTTGTTATTGTTGTTATCTTTGTTATTATTGTTCTTGTTGTTATTATTATTATTGTTGTTATTGTTTGTTATTGTTGTTATTGTTGTTATTGTTATTGTTGTTATTATTGTTATTGTTGTTATTTTTATTATTGGTATTATTGTTATTATTGTATTATTGTTATTGTTACTGTTATAATTGTTATTATTGTTATTATTATTATTATTGTTCTTATTGCTATTATTGTTATTGTTGTTATTGTTTGTATTATTGTTATTGTTATTGTCATTATTGTTATTATTATTATTGTTGTTATTATTGTTATTATTGTTATTATTGTTGTTATTGTTATTGTTGTTATTATTCTTATTATTGTTGTTATTGTTATTATTGTTATTATTGTTATTATTTTTGTTATAGTTATTGTT
Organism: Vespa crabro; assembly: GCF_910589235.1. Taxonomy (NCBI): domain Eukaryota; kingdom Metazoa; phylum Arthropoda; class Insecta; order Hymenoptera; family Vespidae; genus Vespa; species Vespa crabro. The sequence continues at coordinate 1,659,740 of NC_060959.1, read as the reverse complement.
GTTATTATTGTTATTATTGTTATTATTATTATTATTGTTATTAATGTTATATTGTTATTATTGTTATTGTTGTTATTGTTGTTATTATTGTTATTATTGTCATTGTTTTTATTATTGTTATTGTTGTTATTATTGTTATTATTGTTATTATCGTTATTGTTGTTAATGTTGTTATTGTTGTTATTATTTTGTATTTCTTGTTATTGTTGTTATTATTGTTATTGTTGTTATTGTCGTTATTGTTGTTGATATTGTTATTTTTGTTATTGTTATTATTGTTATTATTGTTATCGTTGTTATTATTGTTTTTATTGTTATTATTGTTATTGTTATTGTTGTTATTATTGTTATTGTTATTGTTATTATTGTTATTATTTTTATTATTGTTATTATTTTTGTTATTGTTATTGTTGTTATTATTCTTATTAATGTGTTATTGTTATTATTGTTATTGTTATTGTTGTTATTATTGTTATTGTTATTGTTATTATTGTTACTATTGTTATTATTGTTATTATTGTTGTTATTGTTATTGTTGTTATTATTCTTATTATTATGTTATTGTTATTATTGTTATTATTGTTATTGTTGTTATTATTGTTGTTATTACTGTTATTGTTCTTATTGTTATTATTGTTATTATTGTTATTATTGTTATTATTGTTATTGTTATTGTTATTATTGTTATTATTGTTATTATTGTTATTATTGTTCTTATTGCTATTATTGTTATTATTGTCATTATTGTTAATAGTGTTATTAATGTTATTATCGTTATTGTTGTTACTGTTGTTATTGTTGTTATTATTTTTATTATAGTTAATGTTGTTATTATTGTTATTGTTGTTATTGTTGGTATTATTGTTATTATTGTTATTATTATTATTATTATTATTAACGTTATATTGTTATTATTGTTATTGTTGTTATTGTTGTTATTGTTGTTATTGTTGTTATTGTTGTTATTATTGTTATTATTGTTATTGTTTTTATTATTGTTATTGTTGTTATTGTTGTTATTATTGTTATTATTGTTGTTATTTGTTAATGTGGTTATTATTGTTATTGTTGTTATTGTTGTTATTGTTGTTGTTATTGTTGTTATTGTTGTTATCTTTGTTATTATTGTTATTGATGTTATTGTTGTTATTATTGTTCTTATTGTTATTGTTGTTATTATTGTTATTGTTGCTATTGTTGTTATTGTTGTTATTGTTATTGTTGTTAGTATTGTTATTGTTGTTATTGTTATTATTGTTATTATTGTTATTAGTGTTATTAATGTTATTTTCGTTATTGTTGTTATTGTTGTTATTATTTTTATTAAAGTTATTGTTGTTATTATTGTTATTGTTGTTATTGTTGTTATTATTGTAATTATTGTTATTAATATTATTATTGTTATTAATGTTATATTGTTATTATTGTTATTGTTGTAAACGTTGTTATTGTTGTTATTGATGTAATTATTTTTATCGTTGTTATTGTTGTTATTATTGTTATTGTTGTTATTGTTGTTATTATTGTAATTATTGTTATTAATATTATTATTGTTATTAATGTTATATTGTTATTATTGTTATTGTTGTAAACGTTGTTATTGTTGTTATTGATGTAATTATTTTTATCGTTGTTATTGTTAATGTTGTTATTATTGTTATTGTTGTTATTGTTGTTGTTATTGTTGTTATTGTTGTTATTATTGTTATTGTTATTGTCATTTTTGTTATTATTATTAATATTGTTATTATTGTTATTATTGTTATTATTGTAATTGTTGTTATTTTTGTTATTGTTGTTATTGTTTGTATTATTGTTATTGTTGTTGTTATTGTTAATGTGGTTATTATTGTTATTGTTGTTATTGTTGTTATTGTTGTGATTATTTTTATTAAAGTTATTGTTGTTATTATTGTTATTGTTGTTATTATTTTTATTATAGTTATTGTTGTTATTATTGTTATTGTTGTTATTGTTGTTATTATTGTTATTATTGTTATTATTATTATTATTGTTATTAATGTTATATTGTTATTATTGTTATTGTTGTTATTGTTGTTAGTGTTGTTATTGTTTTTATTGTTGTTATTGTTGTTATTATTGTTATTATTGTTATTGTTTTTATTATTGTTATTGTTGTTATTATTATTATTATTGTTATTAATGTTATATTGTTATTATTGTTATTGTTGTTATTGTTGTTATTATTGTTGTTATTTTTGTTATTGTTGTTATTGTTA
>NC_060959.1:1640000-1655000 GCF_910589235.1 Vespa crabro | reverse complement strand
TATTGTTATTGTTATTATTGTTATTATTGTTATTATTGTTATTATTGTTCTTATTGTTATTGTTGTTATTATTGTTATTGTTGCTATTGTTGTTATTGTTGTTATTGTTAGTATTGTTATTGTTGTTATTGTTATTATTGTTATTATTGTTATTAGTGTTATTAATGTTATTATCGTTATTGTTGTTATTGTTGTTATTGTTGTTATTATTGTTATTAGTGTTATTATTATTATTATTGTTATTAATGTTATATTGTTATTATTGTTATTGTTGTTATTGTTGTTATTGTTGTAATTATTGTTATCGTTGTTATTGTTAATGTTGTTATTATTGTTATTGTTGTTATTGTTGTTGTTATTGTTGTTATTGTTGTCATTGTTGTTATTATTGATATTATTGTTATTATTATTATTATTGTTATTAATGTTATATTGTTATTATTGTTATTGTTGTTATTGTTGTTATTGTTGTAATTATTGTTATCGTTGTTATTGTTATTATTGTTATTATTGTTATTGCTGTTATTTTTGTTATTGTTGTTATTGTTTGTATTATTGTTATTGTTGTTGTTATTGTTAATGTGGTTATTATTGTTATTGTTGTTATTGTTGTTATTGTTGTTGTTTTTGTTGTTATTGTTGTTATCTTTGTTATTATTGTTCTTGTTGTTATTATTATTATTGTTGTTATTGTTTGTTATTGTTGTTATTGTTGTTATTGTTATTGTTGTTATTATTGTTATTGTTGTTATTTTTATTATTGGTATTATTGTTATTATTGTATTATTGTTATTGTTACTGTTATAATTGTTATTATTGTTATTATTATTATTATTGTTCTTATTGCTATTATTGTTATTGTTGTTATTGTTTGTATTATTGTTATTGTTATTGTCATTATTGTTATTGTTGTTATTGTTGTTATTATTGTTATTATTGTTATTATTGTTGTTATTGTTATTGTTGTTATTATTCTTATTATTGTTGTTATTGTTATTATTGTTATTATTGTTATTATTTTTGTTATAGTTATTGTTGTTATTATTGTTATTATTGTTATTATTATTATTATTGTTATTAATGTTATATTGTTATTATTGTTATTGTTGTTATTGTTGTTATTATTGTTATTATTGTCATTGTTTTTATTATTGTTATTGTTGTTATTATTGTTATTATTGTTATTATCGTTATTGTTGTTAATGTTGTTATTGTTGTTATTATTTTGTATTTCTTGTTATTGTTGTTATTATTGTTATTGTTGTTATTGTCGTTATTGTTGTTGTTATTGTTATTTTTGTTATTGTTATTATTGTTATTATTGTTATCGTTGTTATTATTGTTTTTATTGTTATTATTGTTATTGTTATTGTTGTTATTATTGTTATTGTTATTGTTATTATTGTTATTATTTTTATTATTGTTATTATTTTTGTTATTGTTATTGTTGTTATTATTCTTATTAATGTGTTATTGTTATTATTGTTATTGTTATTGTTGTTATTATTGTTATTGTTATTGTTATTATTGTTACTATTGTTATTATTGTTATTATTGTTGTTATTGTTATTGTTGTTATTATTCTTATTATTATGTTATTGTTATTAGTGTTATTAATGTTATTATCGTTATTGTTGTTACTGTTGTTATTATTGTTATTATTTTTATTATATTTAATGTTGTTATTATTGTTATTGTTGTTATTGTTGGTATTATTGTTATTATTGTTATTATTATTATTATTATTATTAACGTTATATTGTTATTATTGTTATTGTTGTTATTGTTGTTATTGTTGTTATTGTTGTTATTGTTGTTATTATTGTTATTATTGTTATTGTTTTTATTATTGTTATTGTTGTTATTGTTGTTATTATTGTTATTATTGTTGTTATTTGTTAATGTGGTTATTATTGTTATTGTTGTTATTGTTGTTATTGTTGTTGTTATTGTTGTTATTGTTGTTATCTTTGTTATTATTGTTATTGATGTTATTGTTGTTATTATTGTTCTTATTGTTATTGTTGTTATTATTGTTATTGTTGCTATTGTTGTTATTGTTGTTATTGTTATTGTTGTTAGTATTGTTATTGTTGTTATTGTTATTATTGTTATTATTGTTATTAGTGTTATTAATGTTATTTTCGTTATTGTTGTTATTGTTGTTATTATTTTTATTAAAGTTATTGTTGTTATTATTGTTATTGTTGTTATTGTTGTTATTATTGTAATTATTGTTATTAATATTATTATTGTTATTAATGTTATATTGTTATTATTGTTATTGTTGTAAACGTTGTTATTGTTGTTATTGATGTAATTATTTTTATCGTTGTTATTGTTGTTATTATTGTTATTGTTGTTATTGTTGTTATTATTGTAATTATTGTTATTAATATTATTATTGTTATTAATGTTATATTGTTATTATTGTTATTGTTGTAAACGTTGTTATTGTTGTTATTGATGTAATTATTTTTATCGTTGTTATTGTTAATGTTGTTATTATTGTTATTGTTGTTATTGTTGTTGTTATTGTAATTATTGTTATTAATATTATTATTGTTATTAATGTTATATTGTTATTATTGTTATTGTTGTAAACGTTGTTATTGTTGTTATTATTGTAATTATTGTTATTAATATTATTATTGTTATTAATGTTATATTGTTATTATTGTTATTGTTGTAAACGTTGTTATTGTTGTTATTGATGTAATTATTTTTATCGTTGTTATTGTTAATGTTGTTATTATTGTTATTGTTGTTATTGTTGTTGTTATTCTTGTTATTGTTGTTATTATTGTTATTGTTTTTATTATTGTTATTGTTATTGTCATTATTGTAATTATTATTAATATTGTTATTATTGTTATTATTGTTATTATTGTTATTGTTGTTATTTTTGTTATTGTTGTTATTGTTTGTAGTATTGTTATTGTTGTTGTTATTGTTAATGTGGTTATTATTGTTATTGTTGTTATTGTTGTTATTGTTGTTATTATTTTTATTAAAGTTATTGTTGTTATTATTGTTATTGTTGTTATTATTTTTATTATAGTTATTGTTGTTATTATTGTTATTGTTGTTATTGTTGTTATTATTGTTATTATTGTTATTATTATTATTATTGTTATTAATGTTATATTGTTATTATTGTTATTGTTGTTATTGTTGTTATTGTTGTTATTGTTTTTATTGTTGTTATTGTTGTTATTATTGTTATTATTGTTATTGTTTTTATTATTGTTATTGTTGTTATTATTATTATTATTGTTATTAATGTTATACTGTTATTATTGTTATTGTTGTTATTGTTGTTATTATTGTTGTTATTTTTGTTATTGTTGTTATTGTTATTATTGTTATTATTGTTATTATTGTTTTTATTGTTATTGTTATTGTTATTATTGTTATTATTGTTATTGTTGTTATTGTTGTTATTGTTGTTATTATTGTTATTATTGTTATTGTTTTTATTATTGTTATTGTTGTTATTGTTGTTATTATTGTTATTATTGTTGTTATTTGTTAATGTGGTTATTATTGTTATTGTTGTTATTGTTGTTATTGTTGTTGTTATTGTTGTTATTGTTGTTATCTTTGTTATTATTGTTATTGATGTTATTGTTGTTATTATTGTTCTTATTGTTATTGTTGTTATTATTGTTATTGTTGCTATTGTTGTTATTGTTGTTATTGTTATTGTTGTTAGTATTGTTATTGTTGTTATTGTTATTATTGTTATTATTGTTATTAGTGTTATTAATGTTATTTTCGTTATTGTTGTTATTGTTGTTATTATTTTTATTAAAGTTATTGTTGTTATTATTGTTATTGTTGTTATTGTTGTTATTATTGTAATTATTGTTATTAATATTATTATTGTTATTAATGTTATATTGTTATTATTGTTATTGTTGTAAACGTTGTTATTGTTGTTATTGATGTAATTATTTTTATCGTTGTTATTGTTGTTATTATTGTTATTGTTGTTATTGTTGTTATTATTGTAATTATTGTTATTAATATTATTATTGTTATTAATGTTATATTGTTATTATTGTTATTGTTGTAAACGTTGTTATTGTTGTTATTGATGTAATTATTTTTATCGTTGTTATTGTTAATGTTGTTATTATTGTTATTGTTGTTATTGTTGTTGTTATTGTTGTTATTGTTGTTATTATTGTTATTGTTATTGTCATTATTGTTATTATTATTAATATTGTTATTATTGTTATTATTGTTATTATTGTTATTGTTGTTATTTTTGTTATTGTTGTTATTGTTTGTATTATTGTTATTGTTGTTGTTATTGTTAATGTGGTTATTATTGTTATTGTTGTTATTGTTGTTATTGTTGTGATTATTTTTATTAAAGTTATTGTTGTTATTATTGTTATTGTTGTTATTATTTTTATTATAGTTATTGTTGTTATTATTGTTATTATTGTTATTATTATTATTATTGTTATTAATGTTATATTGTTATTATTGTTATTGTTGTTATTGTTGTTATTATTGTTATTATTGTCATTGTTTTTATTATTGTTATTGTTGTTATTATTGTTATTATTGTTATTATCGTTATTGTTGTTAATGTTGTTATTGTTGTTATTATTTTGTATTTCTTGTTATTGTTGTTATTATTGTTATTGTTGTTATTGTCGTTATTGTTGTTGTTATTGTTATTTTTGTTATTGTTATTATTGTTATTATTGTTATCGTTGTTATTATTGTTTTTATTGTTATTATTGTTATTGTTATTGTTGTTATTATTGTTATTGTTATTGTTATTATTGTTATTATTTTTATTATTGTTATTATTTTTGTTATTGTTATTGTTGTTATTATTCTTATTAATGTGTTATTGTTATTATTGTTATTGTTATTGTTGTTATTATTGTTATTGTTATTGTTATTATTGTTACTATTGTTATTATTGTTATTATTGTTGTTATTGTTATTGTTGTTATTATTCTTATTATTATGTTATTGTTATTATTGTTATTATTGTTATTGTTGTTATTATTGTTGTTATTACTGTTATTGTTCTTATTGTTATTATTGTTATTATTGTTATTATTGTTATTATTGTTATTGTTATTGTTATTATTGTTATTATTGTTATTATTGTTATTATTGTTCTTATTGCTATTATTGTTATTATTGTCATTATTGTTATTAGTGTTATTAATGTTATTATCGTTATTGTTGTTACTGTTGTTATTGTTGTTATTATTTTTATTATAGTTATTGTTGTTATTATTGTTATTGTTGTTATTGTTGTTATTATTGTTATTATTGTTATTATTATTATTATTGTTATTAATGTTATATTGTTATTATTGTTATTGTTGTTATTGTTGTTATTGTTGTTATTGTTTTTATTGTTGTTATTGTTGTTATTATTGTTATTATTGTTATTGTTTTTATTATTGTTATTGTTGTTATTATTATTATTATTGTTATTAATGTTATACTGTTATTATTGTTATTGTTGTTATTGTTGTTATTATTGTTGTTATTTTTGTTATTGTTGTTATTGTTATTATTGTTATTATTGTTATTATTGTTTTTATTGTTATTGTTATTGTTATTATTGTTATTATTGTTATTATTGTTATTATTGTTCTTATTACTATTATTGTTATAATGTTATTATTGTTATTAGTGTTATTAATGTTATTATCGTTATTGTTGTTATTGCTGTTATTGTTGTTATTATTTTTATTATAGTTATTGTTGTTGTTATTGTTATTGTTGTTATTGTTGTTATTATTGTTCTTATTGTTATTATTATTATTATTTTTATTAATGTTATATTGTTATTATTGTTATTATTGTTATTGTTATTGTTATTATTATTATTGTTGTTATTATTGTTATTATTGTTATTATTGTTATTATTGTTATTATTGTTATTGTTGTTATTGTTGTTATTGTTGTTCTTGTTGTTATTATTTTTATTATAGTTATTGTTCTTATTATTGTTATTCTTGTTATTGTTGTTATTATTGTTATTATTGTTATTATTATTATTATTATTAATGTTATATTGTTATTATTGTTATTGTTGTTATTGTTGTTATTGTTGTTCTTGTTGTTATTGTTGTTATTATTGTTATTATTGTTATTGTTTTTTTATTGTTATTGTTGTTATTGTTGTTATTAATGTTATTATTGTTATTATTATTATTATTGTAATTAATGTTATATTGTTATTATTATTATTATTGTTAATAATGTTATATTGTTATTATTGTTATTGTTGTTATTGTTGTTATTATTGTTATTGTTGTTATTATTGTTGATATTATCGTTATTGTTGTTATTGTTATTATTGTTATTATTGTTATTATTGTTATTGTTATTGTTATTATTGTTATTATTGTTATTATTGTTATTATAGTTCTTATTGATATTATTGTTATTATTGTTATTATTGTTATTAGTGTTATTAATGTTATTATCGTTATTGTTGTTACTGTTGTTATTGTTGTTATTATTGTTATTATTGTTATTATTATTATTATTATTATTAACGTTATATTGTTATTATTGTTATTGTTGTTATTGTTGTTTTTGTTGTTATTGTTGTTATTATTGTTATTATTGTTATTGTTTTTATTATTGTTATTGTTATTTTTGTTATTATTGTTATTGTTGTTATTGTTGTTGTTATTGTTTATGTGGTTATTATTGTTATTATTGTTATTGTTGTTATTATTGTTATTATGGTTATTATTATTATTATTGTTATTAATGTTATATTGTTATTATTGTTATTGTTGTTATTGTTGTTATTATTGTTATTATTGTTATTGTTTTTATTATTGTTATTGTTGTTATTATTGTTATTATTGTTATTATCGTTATTGTTGTTAATGTTGTTATTGTTGTTATTATTTTGTATTTCTTGTTATTGTTGTTATTATTGTTACTGTTGTTATTGTTGTTATTGTTATTGTTATTGTTATTTTTGTTATTGTTATTATTGTTATTATTGTTATCGTTGTTATTATTGTTATTATTGTTATTATTATTATTGTTACTGTCATTATTGTTATTATTATTGTTATTATTGTTATTATTGTTATTATTGTTATTGTTGTTATTTTTGTTATTGTTGATATTGTTGTTATTATTGTTATTGTTGTTATTGTTGTTATTATTTGTTATTAATGTTATTATTGTTATTATTGTTATTATTGTTATTATTGTTATTATTGTTATTGTTATTGTTATTATTATTATTGTTGTTATTATTGTTATTATTGTTATTATTGTTATTATTGTTATTGTTTTGTTGTTATTATTGTTATTGTTATTGTTATTATTGTTATTATTGTTATTATTGTTATTATTGTTGTTATTGTTATTGTTGTTATTATTCTTATTATTGTGTTATTGTTATTATTGTTATTATTGTTATTGTTGTTATTATTGTTGTTATTATTGTTATTGTTGTTATTGTTATTATTGTTATTATTGTTATTATTGTTATTATTGTTATTGTTATTGTTATTATTGTTATTATTGTTATTATTGTTATTATTGTTCTTATTGTTATTGTTGTTATTATTGTTATTGTTGCTATTGTTGTTATTGTTGTTATTGTTAGTATTGTTATTGTTGTTATTGTTATTATTGTTATTATTGTTATTAGTGTTATTAATGTTATTATCGTTATTGTTGTTATTGTTGTTATTTTTGTTATTATTGTTATTAGTGTTATTATTATTATTATTGTTATTAATGTTATATTGTTATTATTGTTATTGTTGTTATTGTTGTTATTGTTGTAATTATTGTTATCGTTGTTATTGTTAATGTTGTTATTATTGTTATTGTTGTTATTGTTGTTGTTATTGTTGTTATTGTTGTCATTGTTGTTATTATTGATATTATTGTTATTATTATTATTATTGTTATTAATGTTATATTGTTATTATTGTTATTGTTGTTATTGTTGTTATTGTTGTAATTATTGTCATCGTTGTTATTGTTATTATTGTTATTATTGTTATTGTTGTTATTTTTGTTATTGTTGTTATTGTTTGTATTATTGTTATTGTTGTTGTTATTGTTAATGTGGTTATTATTGTTATTGTTGTTATTGTTGTTATTGTTGTTGTTTTTGTTGTTATTGTTGTTATCTTTGTTATTATTGTTCTTGTTGTTATTATTATTATTGTTGTTATTGTTTGTTATTGTTGTTATTGTTGTTATTGTTATTGTTGTTATTATTGTTATTGTTGTTATTTTTATTATTGGTATTATTGTTATTATTGTATTATTGTTATTGTTACTGTTATAATTGTTATTATTGTTATTATTATTATTATTGTTCTTATTGCTATTATTGTTATTGTTGTTATTGTTTGTATTATTGTTATTGTTATTGTCATTATTGTTATTATTATTATTGTTGTTATTATTGTTATTATTGTTATTATTGTTGTTATTGTTATTGTTGTTATTATTCTTATTATTGTTGTTATTGTTATTATTGTTATTATTGTTATTATTTTTGTTATAGTTATTGTTGTTATTATTGTTATTATTGTTATTATTATTATTATTGTTATTAATGTTATATTGTTATTATTGTTATTGTTGTTATTGTTGTTATTATTGTTATTATTGTCATTGTTTTTATTATTGTTATTGTTGTTATTATTGTTATTATTGTTATTATCGTTATTGTTGTTAATGTTGTTATTGTTGTTATTATTTTGTATTTCTTGTTATTGTTGTTATTATTGTTATTGTTGTTATTGTCGTTATTGTTGTTGTTATTGTTATTTTTGTTATTGTTATTATTGTTATTATTGTTATCGTTGTTATTATTGTTTTTATTGTTATTATTGTTATTGTTATTGTTGTTATTATTGTTATTGTTATTGTTATTATTGTTATTATTTTTATTATTGTTATTATTTTTGTTATTGTTATTGTTGTTATTATTCTTATTAATGTGTTATTGTTATTATTGTTATTGTTATTGTTGTTATTATTGTTATTGTTATTGTTATTATTGTTACTATTGTTATTATTGTTATTATTGTTGTTATTGTTATTGTTGTTATTATTCTTATTATTATGTTATTGTTATTATTGTTATTATTGTTATTGTTGTTATTATTGTTGTTATTATTGTTATTGTTCTTATTGTTATTATTGTTATTATTGTTATTATTGTTATTATTGTTATTGTTATTGTTATTATTGTTATTATTGTTATTATTGTTATTATTGTTCTTATTGCTATTATTGTTATTATTGTCATTATTGTTATTAGTGTTATTAATGTTATTATCGTTATTGTTGTTACTGTTGTTATTGTTGTTATTATTTTTATTATAGTTAATGTTGTTATTATTGTTATTGTTGTTATTGTTGGTATTATTGTTATTATTGTTATTATTATTATTATTATTATTAACGTTATATTGTTATTATTGTTATTGTTGTTATTGTTGTTATTGTTGTTATTGTTGTTATTGTTGTTATTATTGTTATTATTGTTATTGTTTTTATTATTGTTATTGTTGTTATTGTTGTTATTATTGTTATTATTGTTGTTATTTGTTAATGTGGTTATTATTGTTATTGTTGTTATTGTTGTTATTGTTGTTGTTATTGTTGTTATTGTTGTTATCTTTGTTATTATTGTTATTGATGTTATTGTTGTTATTATTGTTCTTATTGTTATTGTTGTTATTATTGTTATTGTTGCTATTGTTGTTATTGTTGTTATTGTTATTGTTGTTAGTATTGTTATTGTTGTTATTGTTATTATTGTTATTATTGTTATTAGTGTTATTAATGTTATTTTCGTTATTGTTGTTATTGTTGTTATTATTTTTATTAAAGTTATTGTTGTTATTATTGTTATTGTTGTTATTGTTGTTATTATTGTAATTATTGTTATTAATATTATTATTGTTATTAATGTTATATTGTTATTATTGTTATTGTTGTAAACGTTGTTATTGTTGTTATTGATGTAATTATTTTTATCGTTGTTATTGTTGTTATTATTGTTATTGTTGTTATTGTTGTTATTATTGTAATTATTGTTATTAATATTATTATTGTTATTAATGTTATATTGTTATTATTGTTATTGTTGTAAACGTTGTTATTGTTGTTATTATTGTAATTATTGTTATTAATATTATTATTGTTATTAATGTTATATTGTTATTATTGTTATTGTTGTAAACGTTGTTATTGTTGTTATTGATGTAATTATTTTTATCGTTGTTATTGTTAATGTTGTTATTATTGTTATTGTTGTTATTGTTGTTGTTATTGTTGTTATTGTTGTTATTATTGTTATTGTTTTTATTATTGTTATTGTTATTGTCATTATTGTAATTATTATTAATATTGTTATTATTGTTATTATTGTTATTATTGTTATTGTTGTTATTTTTGTTATTGTTGTTATTGTTTGTAGTATTGTTATTGTTGTTGTTATTGTTAATGTGGTTATTATTGTTATTGTTGTTATTGTTGTTATTGTTGTTATTATTTTTATTAAAGTTATTGTTGTTATTATTGTTATTGTTGTTATTATTTTTATTATAGTTATTGTTGTTATTATTGTTATTGTTGTTATTGTTGTTATTATTGTTATTGTTGTTATTATTATTATTATTGTTATTAATGTTATACTGTTATTATTGTTATTGTTGTTATTGTTGTTATTATTGTTGTTATTTTTGTTATTGTTGTTATTGTTATTATTGTTATTATTGTTATTATTGTTTTTATTGTTATTGTTATTGTTATTATTGTTATTATTGTTATTATTGTTATTATTGTTCTTATTACTATTATTGTTATAATGTTATTATTGTTATTAGTGTTATTAATGTTATTATCGTTATTGTTGTTATTGCTGTTATTGTTGTTATTATTTTTATTATAGTTATTGTTGTTATTATTGTTATTGTTGTTATTGTTGTTATTATTGTTCTTATTGTTATTATTATTATTATTTTTATTAATGTTATATTGTTATTATTGTTATTATTGTTATTGTTATTGTTATTATTATTATTGTTGTTATTATTGTTATTATTGTTATTATTGTTATTATTGTTATTATTGTTATTGTTGTTATTGTTGTTATTGTTGTTCTTGTTGTTATTATTTTTATTATAGTTATTGTTCTTATTATTGTTATTCTTGTTATTGTTGTTATTATTGTTATTATTGTTATTATTATTATTATTATTAATGTTATATTGTTATTATTGTTATTGTTGTTATTGTTGTTATTGTTGTTCTTGTTGTTATTGTTGTTATTATTGTTATTATTGTTATTGTTTTTTTATTGTTATTGTTGTTATTGTTGTTATTAATGTTATTATTGTTATTATTATTATTATTGTAATTAATGTTATATTGTTATTATTATTATTATTGTTAATAATGTTATATTGTTATTATTGTTATTGTTGTTATTGTTGTTATTATTGTTATTGTTGTTATTATTGTTGATATTATCGTTATTGTTGTTATTGTTATTATTGTTATTATTGTTATTATTGTTATTGTTATTGTTATTATTGTTATTATTGTTATTATTGTTATTATAGTTCTTATTGATATTATTGTTATTATTGTTATTATTGTTATTAGTGTTATTAATGTTATTATCGTTATTGTTGTTACTGTTGTTATTGTTGTTATTATTGTTATTATTGTTATTATTATTATTATTATTATTAACGTTATATTGTTATTATTGTTATTGTTGTTATTGTTGTTTTTGTTGTTATTGTTGTTATTATTGTTATTATTGTTATTGTTTTTATTATTGTTATTGTTATTTTTGTTATTATTGTTATTGTTGTTATTGTTGTTGTTATTGTTTATGTGGTTATTATTGTTATTATTGTTATTGTTGTTATTATTGTTATTATGGTTATTATTATTATTATTGTTATTAATGTTATATTGTTATTATTGTTATTGTTGTTATTGTTGTTATTATTGTTATTATTGTTATTGTTTTTATTATTGTTATTGTTGTTATTATTGTTATTATTGTTATTATCGTTATTGTTGTTAATGTTGTTATTGTTGTTATTATTTTGTATTTCTTGTTATTGTTGTTATTATTGTTACTGTTGTTATTGTTGTTATTGTTGTTGTTATTGTTATTTTTGTTATTGTTATTATTGTTATTATTGTTATCGTTGTTATTATTGTTATTATTGTTATTATTATTATTGTTACTGTCATTATTGTTATTATTATTGTTATTATTGTTATTATTGTTATTATTGTTATTGTTGTTATTTTTGTTATTGTTGATATTGTTGTTATTATTGTTATTGTTGTTATTGTTGTTATTATTTGTTATTAATGTTATTATTGTTATTATTGTTATTATTGTTATTATTGTTATTATTGTTATTGTTATTGTTATTATTATTATTGTTGTTATTATTGTTATTATTGTTATTATTGTTATTATTGTTATTGTTTTGTTGTTATTATTGTTATTGTTATTGTTATTATTGTTATTATTGTTATTATTGTTATTATTGTTGTTATTGTTATTGTTGTTATTATTCTTATTATTGTGTTATTGTTATTATTGTTATTATTGTTATTGTTGTTATTATTGTTGTTATTATTGTTATTGTTGTTATTGTTATTATTGTTATTATTGTTATTATTGTTATTATTGTTATTGTTATTGTTATTATTGTTATTATTGTTATTATTGTTATTATTGTTCTTATTGTTATTGTTGTTATTATTGTTATTGTTGCTATTGTTGTTATTGTTGTTATTGTTAGTATTGTTATTGTTGTTATTGTTATTATTGTTATTATTGTTATTAGTGTTATTAATGTTATTATCGTTATTGTTGTTATTGTTGTTATTGTTGTTATTATTGTTATTAGTGTTATTATTATTATTATTGTTATTAATGTTATATTGTTATTATTGTTATTGTTGTTATTGTTGTTATTGTTGTAATTATTGTTATCGTTGTTATTGTTAATGTTGTTATTATTGTTATTGTTGTTATTGTTGTTGTTATTGTTGTTATTGTTGTCATTGTTGTTATTATTGATATTATTGTTATTATTATTATTATTGTTATTAATGTTATATTGTTATTATTGTTATTGTTGTTATTGTTGTTATTGTTGTAATTATTGTCATCGTTGTTATTGTTATTATTGTTATTATTGTTATTGTTGTTATTATTGTTATTGTTGTTATTGTTTGTATTATTGTTATTGTTGTTGTTATTGTTAATGTGGTTATTATTGTTATTGTTGTTATTGTTGTTATTGTTGTTGTTTTTGTTGTTATTGTTGTTATCTTTGTTATTATTGTTCTTGTTGTTATTATTATTATTGTTGTTATTGTTTGTTATTGTTGTTATTGTTGTTATTGTTATTGTTGTTATTATTGTTATTGTTGTTATTTTTATTATTGGTATTATTGTTATTATTGTATTATTGTTATTGTTACTGTTATAATTGTTATTATTGTTATTATTATTATTATTGTTCTTATTGCTATTATTGTTATTGTTGTTATTGTTTGTATTATTGTTATTGTTATTGTCATTATTGTTATTATTATTATTGTTGTTATTATTGTTATTATTGTTATTATTGTTGTTATTGTTATTGTTGTTATTATTCTTATTATTGTTGTTATTGTTATTATTGTTATTATTGTTATTATTTTTGTTATAGTTATTGTTGTTATTATTGTTATTATTGTTATTATTATTATTATTGTTATTAATGTTATATTGTTATTATTGTTATTGTTGTTATTGTTGTTATTATTGTTATTATTGTCATTGTTTTTATTATTGTTATTGTTGTTATTATTGTTATTATTGTTATTATCGTTATTGTTGTTAATGTTGTTATTGTTGTTATTATTTTGTATTTCTTGTTATTGTTGTTATTATTGTTATTGTTGTTATTGTCGTTATTGTTGTTGTTATTGTTATTTTTGTTATTGTTATTATTGTTATTATTGTTATCGTTGTTATTATTGTTTTTATTGTTATTATTGTTATTGTTATTGTTGTTATTATTGTTATTGTTATTGTTATTATTGTTATTATTTTTATTATTGTTATTATTTTTGTTATTGTTATTGTTGTTATTATTCTTATTAATGTGTTATTGTTATTATTGTTATTGTTATTGTTGTTATTATTGTTATTGTTATTGTTATTATTGTTACTATTGTTATTATTGTTATTATTGTTGTTATTGTTATTGTTGTTATTATTCTTATTATTATGTTATTGTTATTATTGTTATTATTGTTATTGTTGTTATTATTGTTGTTATTACTGTTATTGTTCTTATTGTTATTATTGTTATTATTGTTATTATTGTTATTATTGTTATTGTTATTGTTATTATTGTTATTATTGTTATTATTGTTATTATTGTTCTTATTGCTATTATTGTTATTATTGTCATTATTGTTAATAGTGTTATTAATGTTATTATCGTTATTGTTGTTACTGTTGTTATTGTTGTTATTATTTTTATTATAGTTAATGTTGTTATTATTGTTATTGTTGTTATTGTTGGTATTATTGTTATTATTGTTATTATTATTATTATTATTATTAACGTTATATTGTTATTATTGTTATTGTTGTTATTGTTGTTATTGTTGTTATTGTTGTTATTGTTGTTATTATTGTTATTATTGTTATTGTTTTTATTATTGTTATTGTTGTTATTGTTGTTATTGTTGTTATTATTGTTATTATTGTTGTTATTTGTTAATGTGGTTATTATTGTTATTGTTGTTATTGTTGTTATTGTTGTTGTTATTGTTGTTATTGTTGTTATCTTTGTTATTATTGTTATTGATGTTATTGTTGTTATTATTGTTCTTATTGTTATTGTTGTTATTATTGTTATTGTTGCTATTGTTGTTATTGTTGTTATTGTTATTGTTGTTAGTATTGTT
>NC_060959.1:1612500-1635000 GCF_910589235.1 Vespa crabro | reverse complement strand
TTGTTATTATTGTTATTGTTATTGTTATTATTGTTACTATTGTTATTATTGTTATTATTGTTGTTATTGTTATTGTTGTTATTATTCTTATTATTATGTTATTGTTATTAGTGTTATTAATGTTATTATCGTTATTGTTGTTACTGTTGTTATTATTGTTATTATTTTTATTATAGTTAATGTTGTTATTATTGTTATTGTTGTTATTGTTGGTATTATTGTTATTATTGTTATTATTATTATTATTATTATTAACGTTATATTGTTATTATTGTTATTGTTGTTATTGTTGTTATTGTTGTTATTGTTGTTATTGTTGTTATTATTGTTATTATTGTTATTGTTTTTATTATTGTTATTGTTGTTATTGTTGTTATTATTGTTATTATTGTTGTTATTTGTTAATGTGGTTATTATTGTTATTGTTGTTATTGTTGTTATTGTTGTTGTTATTGTTGTTATTGTTGTTATCTTTGTTATTATTGTTATTGATGTTATTGTTGTTATTATTGTTCTTATTGTTATTGTTGTTATTATTGTTATTGTTGCTATTGTTGTTATTGTTGTTATTGTTATTGTTGTTAGTATTGTTATTGTTGTTATTGTTATTATTGTTATTATTGTTATTAGTGTTATTAATGTTATTTTCGTTATTGTTGTTATTGTTGTTATTATTTTTATTAAAGTTATTGTTGTTATTATTGTTATTGTTGTTATTGTTGTTATTATTGTTATTATTGTTATTAATATTATTATTGTTATTAATGTTATATTGTTATTATTGTTATTGTTGTAAACGTTGTTATTGTTGTTATTGATGTAATTATTTTTATCGTTGTTATTGTTGTTATTATTGTTATTGTTGTTATTGTTGTTATTATTGTAATTATTGTTATTAATATTATTATTGTTATTAATGTTATATTGTTATTATTGTTATTGTTGTAAACGTTGTTATTGTTGTTATTGATGTAATTATTTTTATCGTTGTTATTGTTAATGTTGTTATTATTGTTATTGTTGTTATTGTTGTTGTTATTGTAATTATTGTTATTAATATTATTATTGTTATTAATGTTATATTGTTATTATTGTTATTGTTGTAAACGTTGTTATTGTTGTTATTATTGTAATTATTGTTATTAATATTATTATTGTTATTAATGTTATATTGTTATTATTGTTATTGTTGTAAACGTTGTTATTGTTGTTATTGATGTAATTATTTTTATCGTTGTTATTGTTAATGTTGTTATTATTGTTATTGTTGTTATTGTTGTTGTTATTGTTGTTATTGTTGTTATTATTGTTATTGTTTTTATTATTGTTATTGTTATTGTCATTATTGTAATTATTATTAATATTGTTATTATTGTTATTATTGTTATTATTGTTATTGTTGTTATTTTTGTTATTGTTGTTATTGTTTGTAGTATTGTTATTGTTGTTGTTATTGTTAATGTGGTTATTATTGTTATTGTTGTTATTGTTGTTATTGTTGTTATTATTTTTATTAAAGTTATTGTTGTTATTATTGTTATTGTTGTTATTATTTTTATTATAGTTATTGTTGTTATTATTGTTATTGTTGTTATTGTTGTTATTATTGTTATTATTGTTATTATTATTATTATTGTTATTAATGTTATATTGTTATTATTGTTATTGTTGTTATTGTTGTTATTGTTGTTATTGTTTTTATTGTTGTTATTGTTGTTATTATTGTTATTATTGTTATTGTTTTTATTATTGTTATTGTTGTTATTATTATTATTATTGTTATTAATGTTATACTGTTATTATTGTTATTGTTGTTATTGTTGTTATTATTGTTGTTATTTTTGTTATTGTTGTTATTGTTATTATTGTTATTATTGTTATTATTGTTATTGTTGTTATTGTTATTGTTATTATTGTTATTATTGTTATTATTGTTATTATTGTTCTTATTACTATTATTGTTATAATGTTATTATTGTTATTAGTGTTATTAATGTTATTATCGTTATTGTTGTTATTGCTGTTATTGTTGTTATTATTTTTATTATAGTTATTGTTGTTATTATTGTTATTGTTGTTATTGTTGTTATTATTGTTCTTATTGTTATTATTATTATTATTTTTATTAATGTTATATTGTTATTATTGTTATTATTGTTATTGTTATTGTTATTATTATTATTGTTGTTATTATTGTTATTATTGTTATTATTGTTATTATTGTTATTATTGTTATTGTTGTTATTGTTGTTATTGTTGTTCTTGTTGTTATTATTTTTATTATAGTTATTGTTCTTATTATTGTTATTCTTGTTATTGTTGTTATTATTGTTATTATTGTTATTATTATTATTATTATTAATGTTATATTGTTATTATTGTTATTGTTGTTATTGTTGTTATTGTTGTTCTTGTTGTTATTGTTGTTATTATTGTTATTATTGTTATTGTTTTTTTATTGTTATTGTTGTTATTGTTGTTATTAATGTTATTATTGTTATTATTATTATTATTGTAATTAATGTTATATTGTTATTATTATTATTATTGTTAATAATGTTATATTGTTATTATTGTTATTGTTGTTATTGTTGTTATTATTGTTATTGTTGTTATTATTGTTGATATTATCGTTATTGTTGTTATTGTTATTATTGTTATTATTGTTATTATTGTTATTGTTATTGTTATTATTGTTATTATTGTTATTATTGTTATTATAGTTCTTATTGATATTATTGTTATTATTGTTATTATTGTTATTAGTGTTATTAATGTTATTATCGTTATTGTTGTTACTGTTGTTATTGTTGTTATTATTGTTATTATTGTTATTATTATTATTATTATTATTAACGTTATATTGTTATTATTGTTATTGTTGTTATTGTTGTTTTTGTTGTTATTGTTGTTATTATTGTTATTATTGTTATTGTTTTTATTATTGTTATTGTTATTTTTGTTATTATTGTTATTGTTGTTATTGTTGTTGTTATTGTTTATGTGGTTATTATTGTTATTATTGTTATTGTTGTTATTATTGTTATTATGGTTATTATTATTATTATTGTTATTAATGTTATATTGTTATTATTGTTATTGTTGTTATTGTTGTTATTATTGTTATTATTGTTATTGTTTTTATTATTGTTATTGTTGTTATTATTGTTATTATTGTTATTATCGTTATTGTTGTTAATGTTGTTATTGTTGTTATTATTTTGTATTTCTTGTTATTGTTGTTATTATTGTTACTGTTGTTATTGTTGTTATTGTTGTTGTTATTGTTATTTTTGTTATTGTTATTATTGTTATTATTGTTATCGTTGTTATTATTGTTATTATTGTTATTATTATTATTGTTACTGTCATTATTGTTATTATTATTGTTATTATTGTTATTATTGTTATTATTGTTATTGTTGTTATTTTTGTTATTGTTGATATTGTTGTTATTATTGTTATTGTTGTTATTGTTGTTATTATTTGTTATTAATGTTATTATTGTTATTATTGTTATTATTGTTATTATTGTTATTATTGTTATTGTTATTGTTATTATTATTATTGTTGTTATTATTGTTATTATTGTTATTATTGTTATTATTGTTATTGTTTTGTTGTTATTATTGTTATTGTTATTGTTATTATTGTTATTATTGTTATTATTGTTATTATTGTTGTTATTGTTATTGTTGTTATTATTCTTATTATTGTGTTATTGTTATTATTGTTATTATTGTTATTGTTGTTATTATTGTTGTTATTATTGTTATTGTTGTTATTGTTATTATTGTTATTATTGTTATTATTGTTATTATTGTTATTGTTATTGTTATTATTGTTATTATTGTTATTATTGTTATTATTGTTCTTATTGTTATTGTTGTTATTATTGTTATTGTTGCTATTGTTGTTATTGTTGTTATTGTTAGTATTGTTATTGTTGTTATTGTTATTATTGTTATTATTGTTATTAGTGTTATTAATGTTATTATCGTTATTGTTGTTATTGTTGTTATTGTTGTTATTATTGTTATTAGTGTTATTATTATTATTATTGTTATTAATGTTATATTGTTATTATTGTTATTGTTGTTATTGTTGTTATTGTTGTAATTATTGTTATCGTTGTTATTGTTAATGTTGTTATTATTGTTATTGTTGTTATTGTTGTTGTTATTGTTGTTATTGTTGTCATTGTTGTTATTATTGATATTATTGTTATTATTATTATTATTGTTATTAATGTTATATTGTTATTATTGTTATTGTTGTTATTGTTGTTATTGTTGTAATTATTGTCATCGTTGTTATTGTTATTATTGTTATTATTGTTATTGCTGTTATTTTTGTTATTGTTGTTATTGTTTGTATTATTGTTATTGTTGTTGTTATTGTTAATGTGGTTATTATTGTTATTGTTGTTATTGTTGTTATTGTTGTTGTTTTTGTTGTTATTGTTGTTATCTTTGTTATTATTGTTCTTGTTGTTATTATTATTATTGTTGTTATTGTTTGTTATTGTTGTTATTGTTGTTATTGTTATTGTTGTTATTATTGTTATTGTTGTTATTTTTATTATTGGTATTATTGTTATTATTGTATTATTGTTATTGTTACTGTTATAATTGTTATTATTGTTATTATTATTATTATTGTTCTTATTGCTATTATTGTTATTGTTGTTATTGTTTGTATTATTGTTATTGTTATTGTCATTATTGTTATTATTATTATTGTTGTTATTATTGTTATTATTGTTATTATTGTTGTTATTGTTATTGTTGTTATTATTCTTATTATTGTTGTTATTGTTATTATTGTTATTATTGTTATTATTTTTGTTATAGTTATTGTTGTTATTATTGTTATTATTGTTATTATTATTATTATTGTTATTAATGTTATATTGTTATTATTGTTATTGTTGTTATTGTTGTTATTATTGTTATTATTGTCATTGTTTTTATTATTGTTATTGTTGTTATTATTGTTATTATTGTTATTATCGTTATTGTTGTTAATGTTGTTATTGTTGTTATTATTTTGTATTTCTTGTTATTGTTGTTATTATTGTTATTGTTGTTATTGTCGTTATTGTTGTTGTTATTGTTATTTTTGTTATTGTTATTATTGTTATTATTGTTATCGTTGTTATTATTGTTTTTATTGTTATTATTGTTATTGTTATTGTTGTTATTATTGTTATTGTTATTGTTATTATTGTTATTATTTTTATTATTGTTATTATTTTTGTTATTGTTATTGTTGTTATTATTCTTATTAATGTGTTATTGTTATTATTGTTATTGTTATTGTTGTTATTATTGTTATTGTTATTGTTATTATTGTTACTATTGTTATTATTGTTATTATTGTTGTTATTGTTATTGTTGTTATTATTCTTATTATTATGTTATTGTTATTATTGTTATTATTGTTATTATTGTTATTATTGTTGTTATTACTGTTATTGTTCTTATTGTTATTATTGTTATTATTGTTATTATTGTTATTATTGTTATTGTTATTGTTATTATTGTTATTATTGTTATTATTGTTATTATTGTTCTTATTGCTATTATTGTTATTATTGTCATTATTGTTATTAGTGTTATTAATGTTATTATCGTTATTGTTGTTACTGTTGTTATTGTTGTTATTATTTTTATTATAGTTAATGTTGTTATTATTGTTATTGTTGTTATTGTTGGTATTATTGTTATTATTGTTATTATTATTATTATTATTATTAACGTTATATTGTTATTATTGTTATTGTTGTTATTGTTGTTATTGTTGTTATTGTTGTTATTGTTGTTATTATTGTTATTATTGTTATTGTTTTTATTATTGTTATTGTTGTTATTGTTGTTATTATTGTTATTATTGTTGTTATTTGTTAATGTGGTTATTATTGTTATTGTTGTTATTGTTGTTATTGTTGTTGTTATTGTTGTTATTGTTGTTATCTTTGTTATTATTGTTATTGATGTTATTGTTGTTATTATTGTTCTTATTGTTATTGTTGTTATTATTGTTATTGTTGCTATTGTTGTTATTGTTGTTATTGTTATTGTTGTTAGTATTGTTATTGTTGTTATTGTTATTATTGTTATTATTGTTATTAGTGTTATTAATGTTATTTTCGTTATTGTTGTTATTGTTGTTATTATTTTTATTAAAGTTATTGTTGTTATTATTGTTATTGTTGTTATTGTTGTTATTATTGTTATTATTGTTATTAATATTATTATTGTTATTAATGTTATATTGTTATTATTGTTATTGTTGTAAACGTTGTTATTGTTGTTATTGATGTAATTATTTTTATCGTTGTTATTGTTGTTATTATTGTTATTGTTGTTATTGTTGTTATTATTGTAATTATTGTTATTAATATTATTATTGTTATTAATGTTATATTGTTATTATTGTTATTGTTGTAAACGTTGTTATTGTTGTTATTGATGTAATTATTTTTATCGTTGTTATTGTTAATGTTGTTATTATTGTTATTGTTGTTATTGTTGTTGTTATTGTTGTTATTGTTGTTATTATTGTTATTGTTATTGTCATTATTGTTATTATTATTAATATTGTTATTATTGTTATTATTGTTATTATTGTTATTGTTGTTATTTTTGTTATTGTTGTTATTGTTTGTATTATTGTTATTGTTGTTGTTATTGTTAATGTGGTTATTATTGTTATTGTTGTTATTGTTGTTATTGTTGTGATTATTTTTATTAAAGTTATTGTTGTTATTATTGTTATTGTTGTTATTATTTTTATTATAGTTATTGTTGTTATTATTGTTATTGTTGTTATTGTTGTTATTATTGTTATTATTGTTATTATTATTATTATTGTTATTAATGTTATATTGTTATTATTGTTATTGTTGTTATTGTTGTTAGTGTTGTTATTGTTTTTATTGTTGTTATTGTTGTTATTATTGTTATTATTGTTATTGTTTTTATTATTGTTATTGTTGTTATTATTATTATTATTGTTATTAATGTTATATTGTTATTATTGTTATTGTTGTTATTGTTGTTATTATTGTTGTTATTTTTGTTATTGTTGTTATTGTTATTATTGTTATTATTGTTTTTATTGTTATTGTTATTGTTATTATTGTTATTATTGTTATTATTGTTATTATTGTTCTTATTACTATTATTGTTATAATGTTATTATTGTTACTAGTGTTATTAATGTTAGTATCGTTATTGTTGTTATTGTTGTTATTGTTGTTATTATTTTTATTATAGTTATTGTTGTTATTATTGTTATTGTTGTTATTGTTGTTATTATTGTTCTTATTGTTATTATTATTATTATTTTTATTAATGTTATATTGTTATTATTGTTATTGTTGTTATTGTTATTTTTGTTATTGTTATTATTGTTATTATTGTTATCGTTGTTATTATTGTTATTATTGTTATTATTATTATTGTTACTGTCATTATTGTTATTATTATTGTTATTATTGTTATTATTGTTATTATTGTTATTGTTGTTATTTTTGTTATTGTTGATATTGTTGTTATTATTGTTATTGTTGTTATTGTTGTTATTATTTGTTATTAATGTTATTATTGTTATTATTGTTATTATTGTTATTATTGTTATTATTGTTATTGTTATTGTTATTATTATTATTGTTGTTATTATTGTTATTATTGTTATTATTGTTATTATTGTTATTGTTTTGTTGTTATTATTGTTATTGTTATTGTTATTATTGTTATTATTGTTATTATTGTTATTATTGTTGTTATTGTTATTGTTGTTATTATTCTTATTATTGTGTTATTGTTATTATTGTTATTATTGTTATTGTTGTTATTATTGTTGTTATTATTGTTATTGTTGTTATTGTTATTATTGTTATTATTGTTATTATTGTTATTATTGTTATTGTTATTGTTATTATTGTTATTATTGTTATTAGTGTTATTAATGTTATTATCGTTATTGTTGTTACTGTTGTTATTGTTGTTATTATTTTTATTATAGTTAATGTTGTTATTATTGTTATTGTTGTTATTGTTGGTATTATTGTTATTATTGTTATTATTATTATTATTATTATTAACGTTATATTGTTATTATTGTTATTGTTGTTATTGTTGTTATTGTTGTTATTGTTGTTATTGTTGTTATTATTGTTATTATTGTTATTGTTTTTATTATTGTTATTGTTGTTATTGTTGTTATTATTGTTATTATTGTTGTTATTTGTTAATGTGGTTATTATTGTTATTGTTGTTATTGTTGTTATTGTTGTTGTTATTGTTGTTATTGTTGTTATCTTTGTTATTATTGTTATTGATGTTATTGTTGTTATTATTGTTCTTATTGTTATTGTTGTTATTATTGTTATTGTTGCTATTGTTGTTATTGTTGTTATTGTTATTGTTGTTAGTATTGTTATTGTTGTTATTGTTATTATTGTTATTATTGTTATTAGTGTTATTAATGTTATTTTCGTTATTGTTGTTATTGTTGTTATTATTTTTATTAAAGTTATTGTTGTTATTATTGTTATTGTTGTTATTGTTGTTATTATTGTAATTATTGTTATTAATATTATTATTGTTATTAATGTTATATTGTTATTATTGTTATTGTTGTAAACGTTGTTATTGTTGTTATTGATGTAATTATTTTTATCGTTGTTATTGTTGTTATTATTGTTATTGTTGTTATTGTTGTTATTATTGTAATTATTGTTATTAATATTATTATTGTTATTAATGTTATATTGTTATTATTGTTATTGTTGTAAACGTTGTTATTGTTGTTATTGATGTAATTATTTTTATCGTTGTTATTGTTAATGTTGTTATTATTGTTATTGTTGTTATTGTTGTTGTTATTGTTGTTATTGTTGTTATTATTGTTATTGTTATTGTCATTATTGTTATTATTATTAATATTGTTATTATTGTTATTATTGTTATTATTGTTATTGTTGTTATTTTTGTTATTGTTGTTATTGTTTGTATTATTGTTATTGTTGTTGTTATTGTTAATGTGGTTATTATTGTTATTGTTGTTATTGTTGTTATTGTTGTGATTATTTTTATTAAAGTTATTGTTGTTATTATTGTTATTGTTGTTATTATTTTTATTATAGTTATTGTTGTTATTATTGTTATTGTTGTTATTGTTGTTATTATTGTTATTATTGTTATTATTATTATTATTGTTATTAATGTTATATTGTTATTATTGTTATTGTTGTTATTGTTGTTAGTGTTGTTATTATTGTTATTGTTGTTATTGTTGTTATTATTGTTATTATTGTTATTGTTTTTATTATTGTTATTGTTGTTATTATTATTATTATTGTTATTAATGTTATATTGTTATTATTGTTATTGTTGTTATTGTTGTTATTATTGTTGTTATTTTTGTTATTGTTGTTATTGTTATTATTGTTATTATTGTTTTTATTGTTATTGTTATTGTTATTATTGTTATTATTGTTATTATTGTTATTATTGTTCTTATTACTATTATTGTTATAATGTTATTATTGTTACTAGTGTTATTAATGTTAGTATCGTTATTGTTGTTATTGTTGTTATTGTTGTTATTATTTTTATTATAGTTATTGTTGTTATTATTGTTATTGTTGTTATTGTTGTTATTATTGTTCTTATTGTTATTATTATTATTATTTTTATTAATGTTATATTGTTATTATTGTTATTGTTGTTATTGTTATTTTTGTTATTGTTATTATTGTTATTATTGTTATCGTTGTTATTATTGTTATTATTGTTATTATTATTATTGTTACTGTCATTATTGTTATTATTATTGTTATTATTGTTATTATTGTTATTATTGTTATTGTTGTTATTTTTGTTATTGTTGATATTGTTGTTATTATTGTTATTGTTGTTATTGTTGTTATTATTTGTTATTTATGTTATTATTGTTATTATTGTTATTATTGTTATTATTGTTATTATTGTTATTGTTATTGTTATTATTATTATTGTTGTTATTATTGTTATTATTGTTATTATTGTTATTATTGTTATTGTTTTGTTGTTATTATTGTTATTGTTATTGTTATTATTGTTATTATTGTTATTATTGTTATTATTGTTGTTATTGTTATTGTTGTTATTATTCTTATTATTGTGTTATTGTTATTATTGTTATTATTGTTATTGTTGTTATTATTGTTGTTATTATTGTTATTGTTGTTATTGTTATTATTGTTATTATTGTTATTATTGTTATTATTGTTATTGTTATTGTTATTATTGTTATTATTGTTATTATTGTTATTATTGTTCTTATTGTTATTGTTGTTATTATTGCTATTGTTGCTATTGTTGTTATTGTTGTTATTGTTGTTATTATTGTTATTATTGTTATTGTTTTTATTATTGTTATTGTTGTTATTATTATTATTATTGTTATTAATGTTATACTGTTATTATTGTTATTGTTGTTATTGATGTTATTATTGTTGTTATTTTTGTTATTGTTGTTATTGTTATTATTGTTATTATTGTTATTATTGTTTTTATTGTTATTGTTATTGTTATTATTGTTATTATTGTTATTATTGTTCTTATTACTATTATTGTTATAATGTTATTATTGTTATTAGTGTTATTAATGTTATTATCGTTATTGTTGTTATTGCTGTTATTGTTGTTATTATTTTTATTATAGTTATTGTTGTTATTATTGTTATTGTTGTTATTGTTGTTATTATTGTTCTTATTGTTATTATTATTATTATTTTTATTAATGTTATATTGTTATTATTGTTATTATTGTTATTGTTATTGTTATTATTATTATTGTTGTTATTATTGTTATTATTGTTATTATTGTTATTATTGTTATTATTGTTATTGTTGTTATTGTTGTTATTGTTGTTCTTGTTGTTATTATTTTTATTATAGTTATTGTTCTTATTATTGTTATTCTTGTTATTGTTGTTATTATTGTTATTATTGTTATTATTATTATTATTATTAATGTTATATTGTTATTATTGTTATTGTTGTTATTGTTGTTATTGTTGTTCTTGTTGTTATTGTTGTTATTATTGTTATTATTGTTATTGTTTTTTTATTGTTATTGTTGTTATTGTTGTTATTAATGTTATTATTGTTATTATTATTAATATTGTAATTAATGTTATATTGTTATTATTATTATTATTGTTAATAATGTTATATTGTTATTATTGTTATTGTTGTTATTGTTGTTATTATTGTTATTGTTGTTATTATTGTTGATATTATCGTTATTGTTGTTATTGTTATTATTGTTATTATTGTTATTATTGTTATTGTTATTGTTATTATTGTTATTATTGTTATTATTGTTATTATAGTTCTTATTGATATTATTGTTATTATTGTTATTATTGTTATTAGTGTTATTAATGTTATTATCGTTATTGTTGTTACTGTTGTTATTGTTGTTATTATTGTTATTATTGTTATTATTATTATTATTATTATTAACGTTATATTGTTATTATTGTTATTGTTGTTATTGTTGTTTTTGTTGTTATTGTTGTTATTATTGTTATTATTGTTATTGTTTTTATTATTGTTATTGTTATTTTTGTTATTATTGTTATTGTTGTTATTGTTGTTGTTATTGTTTATGTGGTTATTATTGTTATTATTGTTATTGTTGTTATTATTGTTATTATGGTTATTATTATTATTATTGTTATTAATGTTATATTGTTATTATTGTTATTGTTGTTATTGTTGTTATTATTGTTATTATTGTTATTGTTTTTATTATTGTTATTGTTGTTATTATTGTTATTATTGTTATTTTCGTTATTGTTGTTAATGTTGTTATTGTTGTTATTATTTTGTATTTCTTGTTATTGTTGTTATTATTGTTACTGTTGTTATTGTTGTTATTGTTGTTGTTATTGTTATTTTTGTTATTGTTATTATTGTTATTATTGTTATCGTTGTTATTATTGTTATTATTGTTATTATTATTATTGTTACTGTCATTATTGTTATTATTATTGTTATTATTGTTATTATTGTTATTATTGTTATTGTTGTTATTTTTGTTATTGTTGATATTGTTGTTATTATTGTTATTGTTGTTATTGTTGTTATTATTTGTTATTAATGTTATTATTGTTATTATTGTTATTATTGTTATTATTGTTATTATTGTTATTGTTATTGTTATTATTATTATTGTTGTTATTATTGTTATTATTGTTATTATTGTTATTATTGTTATTGTTTTGTTGTTATTATTGTTATTGTTATTGTTATTATTGTTATTATTGTTATTATTGTTATTATTGTTGTTATTGTTATTGTTGTTATTATTCTTATTATTGTGTTATTGTTATTATTGTTATTATTGTTATTGTTGTTATTATTGTTGTTATTATTGTTATTGTTGTTATTGTTATTATTGTTATTATTGTTATTATTGTTATTATTGTTATTGTTATTGTTATTATTGTTATTATTGTTATTATTGTTATTATTGTTCTTATTGTTATTGTTGTTATTATTGTTATTGTTGCTATTGTTGTTATTGTTGTTATTGTTAGTATTGTTATTGTTGTTATTGTTATTATTGTTATTATTGTTATTAGTGTTATTAATGTTATTATCGTTATTGTTGTTATTGTTGTTATTGTTGTTATTATTGTTATTAGTGTTATTATTATTATTATTGTTATTAATGTTATATTGTTATTATTGTTATTGTTGTTATTGTTGTTATTGTTGTAATTATTGTTATCGTTGTTATTGTTAATGTTGTTATTATTGTTATTGTTGTTATTGTTGTTGTTATTGTTGTTATTGTTGTCATTGTTGTTATTATTGATATTATTGTTATTATTATTATTATTGTTATTAATGTTATATTGTTATTATTGTTATTGTTGTTATTGTTGTTATTGTTGTAATTATTGTCATCGTTGTTATTGTTATTATTGTTATTATTGTTATTGCTGTTATTTTTGTTATTGTTGTTATTGTTTGTATTATTGTTATTGTTGTTGTTATTGTTAATGTGGTTATTATTGTTATTGTTGTTATTGTTGTTATTGTTGTTGTTTTTGTTGTTATTGTTGTTATCTTTGTTATTATTGTTCTTGTTGTTATTATTATTATTGTTGTTATTGTTTGTTATTGTTGTTATTGTTGTTATTGTTATTGTTGTTATTATTGTTATTGTTGTTATTTTTATTATTGGTATTATTGTTATTATTGTATTATTGTTATTGTTACTGTTATAATTGTTATTATTGTTATTTTATTATTATTGTTCTTATTGCTATTATTGTTATTGTTGTTATTGTTTGTATTATTGTTATTGTTATTGTCATTATTGTTATTATTATTATTGTTGTTATTATTGTTATTATTGTTATTATTGTTGTTATTGTTATTGTTGTTATTATTCTTATTATTGTTGTTATTGTTATTATTGTTATTATTGTTATTATTTTTGTTATAGTTATTGTTGTTATTATTGTTATTATTGTTATTATTATTATTATTGTTATTAATGTTATATTGTTATTATTGTTATTGTTGTTATTGTTGTTATTATTGTTATTATTGTCATTGTTTTTATTATTGTTATTGTTGTTATTATTGTTATTATTGTTATTATCGTTATTGTTGTTAATGTTGTTATTGTTGTTATTATTTTGTATTTCTTGTTATTGTTGTTATTATTGTTATTGTTGTTATTGTCGTTATTGTTGTTGTTATTGTTATTTTTGTTATTGTTATTATTGTTATTATTGTTATCGTTGTTATTATTGTTTTTATTGTTATTATTGTTATTGTTATTGTTGTTATTATTGTTATTGTTATTGTTATTATTGTTATTATTTTTATTATTGTTATTATTTTTGTTATTGTTATTGTTGTTATTATTGTTATTAATGTGTTATTGTTATTATTGTTATTGTTATTGTTGTTATTATTGTTATTGTTATTGTTATTATTGTTACTATTGTTATTATTGTTATTATTGTTGTTATTGTTATTGTTGTTATTATTCTTATTATTATGTTATTGTTATTAGTGTTATTAATGTTATTATCGTTATTGTTGTTACTGTTGTTATTATTGTTATTATTTTTATTATAGTTAATGTTGTTATTATTGTTATTGTTGTTATTGTTGGTATTATTGTTATTATTGTTATTATTATTATTATTATTATTAACGTTATATTGTTATTATTGTTATTGTTGTTATTGTTGTTATTGTTGTTATTGTTGTTATTGTTGTTATTATTGTTATTATTGTTATTGTTTTTATTATTGTTATTGTTGTTATTGTTGTTATTATTGTTATTATTGTTGTTATTTGTTAATGTGGTTATTATTGTTATTGTTGTTATTGTTGTTATTGTTGTTGTTATTGTTGTTATTGTTGTTATCTTTGTTATTATTGTTATTGATGTTATTGTTGTTATTATTGTTCTTATTGTTATTGTTGTTATTATTGTTATTGTTGCTATTGTTGTTATTGTTGTTATTGTTATTGTTGTTAGTATTGTTATTGTTGTTATTGTTATTATTGTTATTATTGTTATTAGTGTTATTAATGTTATTTTCGTTATTGTTGTTATTGTTGTTATTATTTTTATTAAAGTTATTGTTGTTATTATTGTTATTGTTGTTATTGTTGTTATTATTGTAATTATTGTTATTAATATTATTATTGTTATTAATGTTATATTGTTATTATTGTTATTGTTGTAAACGTTGTTATTGTTGTTATTGATGTAATTATTTTTATCGTTGTTATTGTTGTTATTATTGTTATTGTTGTTATTGTTGTTATTATTGTAATTATTGTTATTAATATTATTATTGTTATTAATGTTATATTGTT
The DNA here is from genome assembly GCF_910589235.1 of Vespa crabro. NCBI lineage: Eukaryota > Metazoa > Arthropoda > Insecta > Hymenoptera > Vespidae > Vespa > Vespa crabro. The sequence continues at coordinate 1,620,085 of NC_060959.1, read as the reverse complement.
ATTATTGTTATTGTTGTAAACGTTGTTATTGTTGTTATTGATGTAATTATTTTTATCGTTGTTATTGTTAATGTTGTTATTATTGTTATTGTTGTTATTGTTGTTGTTATTGTTGTTATTGTTGTTATTATTGTTATTGTTATTGTCATTATTGTTATTATTATTAATATTGTTATTATTGTTATTGTTGTTATTTTTGTTATTGTTGTTATTGTTTGTATTATTGTTATTGTTGTTGTTATTGTTAATGTGGTTATTATTGTTATTGTTGTTATTGTTGTTATTGTTGTTATTGTTGTTATTATTTTTATTAAAGTTATTGTTGTTATTATTGTTATTGTTGTTATTATTTTTATTATAGTTATTGTTGTTATTATTGTTATTGTTGTTATTGTTGTTATTATTGTTATTATTGTTATTATTATTATTATTGTTATTAATGTTATATTGTTATTATTGTTATTGTTGTTATTGTTGTTAGTGTTGTTATTGTTTTTATTGTTGTTATTGTTGTTATTATTGTTATTATTGTTATTGTTTTTATTATTGTTATTGTTGTTATTATTATTATTATTGTTATTAATGTTATATTGTTATTATTGTTATTGTTGTTATTGTTTTTATTATTGTTATTATTGTTTTTGTTTTTATTATTGTTATTGTTGTTATTATTGTTATTATTGTTATTATCGTTATTGTTGTTAATGTTGTTATTGTTGTTATTATTGTTATTGTTGTTATTGTTGTTATTGTTGTTATTATTTTGTATTTCTTGTTATTGTTGTTATTGTTGTTATTGTTGTTGTTATTGTTATTGTTGTTATTGTTGTTATTATTGTTATTATTGTTATTATTGTTATTGTTATTGTCATTATTGTTATTATTATTATTATTGCTATTATTGTAATTGTTGTTATTTTTGTTATTGTTGTTATTGTTTGTATTATTGTTATTGTTGTTATTGTTGTTATTATATGTTATTAATGTTATTATTTGTTATTAATGTTATTATTGTTATTATTGTTATTATTGTTATTATTGTTATTATTGTTATTGTTATTGTCATTATTGTTATTATTATTATTATTGCTATTATTGTAATTGTTGTTATTTTTGTTATTGTTGTTATTGTTTGTATTATTGTTATTGTTGTTATTGTTGTTATTATATGTTATTAATGTTATTATTTGTTATTAATGTTATTATTGTTATTATTGTTATTATTGTTATTATTATTATTATTGTTATTAATGTTATATTGTTATTATTGTTATTGTTGTTATTGTTGTTATTGTTGTAATTATTGTTATTATTGTTATTAGTGTTATTAATGTTATTATCGTTATTGTTGTTATTGTTGTTATTGTTGTTATTATTTTTATTATAGTTATTGTTGTTATTATTGTTATTATTGTTATCATCGTTATTGTTGTTATTATTATTAATGTTATATTGTTATTATTGTTATTGTTGTTATTGTTGTTATTGTTGTTCTTGTTGTTATTGTTGTTATTATTGTTATTATTGTTATTGTTTTTTTATTGTTATTGTTGTTATTGTTGTTATTAATGTTATTATTGTTATTATTATTATTATTGTAATTAATGTTATATTGTTATTATTATTATTATTGTTAATAATGTTATATTGTTATTATTGTTATTGTTGTTATTGTTGTTATTATTGTTATTGTTGTTATTATTGTTGTTATTATCGTTATTGTTGTTATTGTTATTATTGTTATTATTGTTATTGTTATTGTTATTATTGTTATTATTGTTATTATTGTTATTATAGTTCTTATTGATATTATTGTTATTATTGTTATTATTGTTATTAGTGTTATTAATGTTATTATCGTTATTGTTGTTACTGTTGTTATTGTTGTTATTATTGTTATTATTGTTATTATTATTATTATTATTATTAACGTTATATTGTTATTATTGTTATTGTTGTTATTGTTGTTTTTGTTGTTATTGTTGTTATTATTGTTATTATTGTTATTGTTTTTATTATTGTTATTGTTATTTTTGTTATTATTGTTATTGTTGTTATTGTTGTTGTTATTGTTAATGTGGTTATTATTGTTATTATTGTTATTGTTGTTATTATTGTTATTATGGTTATTATTATTATTATTGTTATTAATGTTATATTGTTATTATTGTTATTGTTGTTATTGTTGTTATTATTGTTATTATTGTTATTGTTTTTATTTTTGTTATTGTTGTTATTATTGTTATTATTGTTATTATCGTTATTGTTGTTAATGTTGTTATTGTTGTTATTATTTTGTATTTCTTGTTATTGTTGTTATTATTGTTACTGTTGTTATTGCTGTTATTGTTGTTGTTATTGTTATTTTTGTTATTGTTATTATTGTTATTATTGTTATCGTTGTTATTATTGTTATTATTGTTATTATTATTATTATTATTGTCATTATTGTTATTATTATTGTTATTATTGTGATTATTGTTATTATTGTTATTGTTGTTATTTTTGTTATTGTTGTTATTGTTGTTATTATTGTTATTGTTGTTATTGTTGTTATTATTTGTTATTAATGTTATTATTGTTATTATTGTTATTATTGTTATTATTGTTATTGTTATTGTTATTATTATTATTGTTGTTATTATTGTTATTATTGTTATTACTGTTATTATTGTTATTATTGTTATTTTTTTTTATTGTTATTGTTGTTATTGTTGTTATTAATGTTATTATTGTTACTATTATTATTATTGTAATTAATGTTATATTGTTATTATTATTATTATTGTTATTAATGTTATATTGTTATTATTGTTATTGTTGTTATTGTTGTTATTACTGTTATTATTGTTATTGTTTTTATTATTTTTATTGTTGTTATTATTGTTATTATTGTTATTATCGTTATTGTTGTTAATGTTGTTATTGTTGTTATTATTTTGTATTTCTTGTTATTGTTGTTATTATTGTTATTGTTGTTATTGTTGTTATAGTTGTTGTTATTGTTATTTTTGTTATTGTTATTATTGTTATTATTGTTTTCGTTGTTATTATTGTTATTATTGTTATTATTGTTATTGTTATTGTCATTATTTTTATTATTATTGTTATTATTGTTATTATTGTTATTATTGTTATTGTTGTTATTTTTGTTATTGTTGTTATTGTTGTTATTATTGTTATTGTTGTTATTGTTGTTATTATTTGTTATTAATGTTATTATTATTATTATTGTTATTATTGTTATTATTGTTATTATTGTTATTGTTATTGTTATTATTGTTATTATTGTTATTATTGTTATTATTGTTGTTATTGTTATTGTTGTTATTATTCTTATTATTGGGTTATTGTTATTATTGTTATTATTGTTATTGTTGTTATTATTGTTGTTATTATCGTTATTGTTGTTATTGTTATTTTTGTTATTATTGTTATTATTGCTATTATTGTTATTGTTATTGTTATTATTGTTATTATTGTTATTATTGTTATTATTGTTCTTATTGATATTATTGTTATTATTGTTAATATTGTTATTATTGTTATTATTATTATTATTATTATTAACGTTATATTGTTATTATTGTTATTGTTGTTATTATTGTTATTGTTGTTATTGTTGTTATTATTGTTATTGTTTTTATTATTGTTATTGTTATTTTTGTTATTATTGTTATTGTTGTTATTGTTGTTGTTATTGTTGTTATTATTGTTATTATTGTTATTATCGTTATTGTTGTTATTGTTGTTATTATTTTTATTAAAGTTATTGTTGTTATTATTGTTATTGTTGTTATTGTTGTTATTATTGTTATTATTGTTATTATTATTATTATTGTTATTAATGTTATATTGTTATTATTGTTATTGTTGTTAATGTTGTTATTGTTGTTATTGTTGTTATTATAGTTATTATTGTTATTGTTTTTATTATTGTTATTGTTATTGTTGTTATTATTGTTATTGTTGTTATTGTTGTTGTTATTGTTGTTATTATTGTTATTATTGTTATTATCGTTATTGTTGTTATTGTTGTTTTTGTTGTTATTATTGTTATTGTTGTTATTGTTGTAATTATTGTTATTGTTGTTATTGTTATTGTTGTTATTATTGTTATTGTTGTTATTTTTATTATTGGTATTATTGTTATTATTGTATTATTGTTATTGTTACTGTTATAATTGTTATTATTGTTATTATTATTATTATTGTTCTTATTGCTATTATTGTTATTGTTGTTATTGTTTGTATTATTGTTATTGTTGTTATTGTTGTTATTATTTGTTATTAATGTTATTATTGTTATTATTGTTATTATTGTTATTGTTTTTATTATTGTTATTGTTATTGTCATTATTGTTATTATTATTATTGTTGTTATTATTGTTATTATTGTTATTATTTTTATTATTGTTATTATTGTTATTATTGTTATTATTGTTATTGTTATTTTTGTTATTATTGTTGTTGTTATTGTTATTATTGTTATTATTGTTATTATTGTTATTATTGTTGTTATTGTTATTGTTGTTATTATTCTTATTATTGTTGTTATTGTTATTATTGTTATTATTGTTATTATTTTTGTTATAGTTATTGTTGTTATTATTGTTATTGTTGTTATTGTTGTTATTATTGTTATTATTGTTATTATTATTATTATTATAATTATTAATGTTATATTGTTATTATTGTTATTGTTGTTATTGTTGTTATTGTTGTTATTGTTGTTATTATTGTTATTATTGTTATTGTTATTGTTATTATTGTTATTATTGATATTATTGTTCTTATTACTATTATTGTTATTATTGTTATTATTGTTATTAGTATTATTAATGCTATTATCGTTATTGTTGTTATTGTTGTTATTGTTGTTATTATTTTTATTATAGTTATTGTTGTTATTATTGTTATTGTTGTTATTGTTGTTATTATTGTTATTGTTGATATTATTGTTATTATTGTTATTATTATTATTATTGTTATTAATGTTATATTGTTATTATTGTTATTGTTGTTATTGTTGTTATTATTGTTATTATTGTCATTGTTTTTATTACTGTTATTGTTGTTATTATTGTTATTATTGTTATTATCGTTATTGTTGTTAATGTTGTTATTGTTGTTATTATTTTGTATTTCTTGTTATTGTTGTTATTATTGTTATTGTTGTTATTGTCGTTATTGTTGTTGTTATTGTTATTTTTGTTATTGTTATTATTGTTATTATTGTTATCGTTGTTATTATTGTTTTTATTGTTATTATTGTTATTGTTATTGTTGTTATTATTGTTATTGTTATTGTTATTATTGTTATTATTTTTATTATTGTTATTATTTTTGTTATTGTTATTGTTGTTATTATTCTTATTATTGTGTTATTGTTATTATTGTTATTGTTATTGTTGTTATTATTGTTATTGTTATTGTTATTATTGTTACTATTGTTATTATTGTTATTATTGTTGTTATTGTTATTGTTGTTATTATTCTTATTATTGTGTTATTGTTATTATTGTTATTATTGTTATTGTTGTTATTATTGTTGTTATTATTGTTATTGTTGTTATTGTTATTATTGTTATTATTGTTATTATTGTTATTATTGTTATTGTTATTGTTATTATTGTTATTATTGTTATTATTGTTATTATTGTTCTTATTGCTATTATTGTTATTATTGTCATTATTGTTATTAGTGTTATTAATGTTATTATCGTTATTGTTGTTACTGTTGTTATTGTTGTTATTATTTTTATTATAGTTATTGTTGTTATTATTGTTATTGTTGTTATTGTTGGTATTATTGTTATTATTGTTACTATTATTATTATTATTATTAACGTTATATTGTTATTATTGTTATTGTTGTTATTGTTGTTATTGTTGTTATTGTTGTTATTATTGTTATTATTGTTATTGTTTTTATTATTGTTATTGTTGTTATTGTTGTTATTATTGTTATTATTGTTGTTATTTGTTAATGGTGTTATTATTGTTATTGTTGTTATTGTTGTTATTGTTATTGTTGTTAGTATTGTTATTGTTGTTATTGTTATTATTGTTATTATTGTTATTAGTGTTATTAATGTTATTTTCGTTATTGTTGTTATTGTTGTTATTATTTTTATTAAAGTTATTGTTGTTATTATTGTTATTGTTGTTATTGTTGTTATTATTGTAATTATTGTTATTAATATTATTATTGTTATTAATGTTATATTGTTATTATTGTTATTGTTGTAAACGTTGTTATTGTTGTTATTGATGTAATTATTTTTATCGTTGTTATTGTTGTTATTATTGTTATTGTTGTTATTGTTGTTATTATTGTAATTATTGTTATTAATATTATTATTGTTATTAATGCTATATTGTTATTATTGTTATTGTTGTAAACGTTGTTATTGTTGTTATTGATGTAATTATTTTTATCGTTGTTATTGTTAATGTTGTTATTATTGTTATTGTTGTTATTGTTGTTGTTATTGTTGTTATTGTTGTTATTATTGTTATTGTTTTTATTATTGTTATTGTTATTGTCATTATTGTTATTATTATTAATATTGTTATTATTGTTATTATTGTTATTATTGTTATTGTTGTTATTTTTGTTATTGTTGTTATTGTTTGTATTATTGTTATTGTTGTTGTTATTGTTAATGTGGTTATTATTGTTATTGTTGTTATTGTTGTTATTGTTGTTATTATTTTTATTAAAGTTATTGTTGTTATTATTGTTATTGTTGTTATTATTTTTATTATAGTTATTGTTGTTATTATTGTTATTGTTGTTATTGTTGTTATTATTGTTATTATTGTTATTATTATTATTATTGTTATTAATGTTACATTGTTATTATTGTTATTGTTTTTATTGTTGTTATTGTTGTTATTGTTTTTATTGTTGTTATTGTTGTTATTATTGTTATTATTGTTATTGTTTTTATTATTGTTATTGTTGTTATTATTATTATTATTGTTATTAATGTTATATTGTTATTATTGTTATTGTTGTTATTGTTGTTATTATTGTTGTTATTTTTGTTATTATCGTTATTGTTGTTATTGTTGTTATTGTTGTTATTATTTTTATTATTGTTATTATTGTTATTGTTATTGTTATTATTGTTATTATTGTTCTTATTACTATTATTGATATTATTGTTATTATTGTTATTAGTGTTATTAATGCTATTATCGTTATTGTTGTTGTTGTTATTGTTGTTATTATTTTTATTATAGTTATTGTTGTTATTATTGTTATTGTTGTTATTGTTGTTATTATTGTTATTGTTGTTATTATTGTTATTATTGTTATTATTATTATTATTGTTATTAATGTTATATTGTTATTATTGTTATTGTTGTTATTGTTGTTATTATTGTTATTATTGTCATTGTTTTTATTATTGTTATTGTTGTTATTATTGTTATTATTGTTATTATCGTTATTGTTGTTAATGTTGTTATTGTTGTTATTATTTTGTATTTCTTGTTATTGTTGTTATTATTGTTATTGTTGTTATTGTCGTTATTGTTGTTGTTATTGTTATTTTTGTTATTGTTATTATTGTTA